>NW_021320094.1:404883-409277 GCF_001605985.2 Dendrobium catenatum
GATTACAAATTTTTAAAAAATAAAAATAAGGCATAAGATATTAATTCAGCACTGACTGAAAGAAAAATAAAATAATGGCAAAAAATTAAATCAACAAAAGTGAAACATATGAAAAATAAAATAAATAAAGAAAAAACTACAAAAATAAAACAACAAATAACAGATAAAAAAACAAGAAATCAGTAAGAATCAAGTTCATGCATTTATGTCAATCACACTCATTTTGGTCCTTAAAGTGCTGAACGTGTTGTAGGCCAGTGGTTTCGTAAAGATGTCAAATAGTTGATTCCCAGTTTCCATACGGTATAACTCAATATCTCATTTGGTCACATGATCTCTAATAAAGTGATACCTTATGCCTATGTGTTTGGTCCTTAAATATTGGATAGGATTCTTAGAAATATAGATAGCACTAGTATTATCACAAAGCATCAAAATTATGCCTACAGATAATCCTAAATCAAAAAATTGATGCTTCAACCAAAGGACTTGGGCCACACAACTTCTTAAAGCAATGTACTAAGCTTCAGTAGTGGAAAGTGCAACAGAGATTTTCTTTCTACTATACCAGGAGACTAAAGACTATCCTATGAATTGCTAAGTCCCAGAAGTTCTCTTTCTATCCACCTTACACCCTATAAAATCAGAATCAGAATATGCAATAATCTCAAAAGAAGTGGTGTGCAAAGGATACTAGATTCCAAAGTTTTGGGTCCCTAAGAGATATCTAAGAATTATTTTAACTACAGTCCGGTGGGATTCTTTTGGATCAGGTTAAAATATAGCACAAAGATAAATACTAAATATTATATCAGGTCAGCTAGCAGCCATGTAAAGTAAAGATCCAATCATCCCTCTGTACTTATTTTGATTAATTAATTTTTTATTTGGGTCCTTATCCAACTGAACATTGGAGGTCATGGAAGTATTAATTGGCTTAGCTTTATTCATTTTATATTTCTTCAAGATATCCTTTATGTACTTTGAATGATTTAAAAAGATTCTATCATCCAGTTGTCTTATGCTAAATCTAAAGAGGTACGATAACTCTCACATCATACTCATCTAAAATTCCCTACTTATTATTTTAGAAAAATCATCACATAGCCTTTTATCAGAAGATCCAAAAAGTATATCATTAATATAGATCTGAATAATGAGCAATTCATCTCCTACTTTCTATAGAAAAAGGGTGGTGTCTACACTCCCCTTAACAAACTCTCTCTATAGTAAGAATGTGTTAAGCCTCTCATACCAAGCTCTGGGTGCCTGCTTTAATCCATAGAAGGCCTTTTTTAATTTGAAAATATGATTTAGAAATTGGGAACTCTAAGAACTTGGGGGTTACTCTACAAACACAATCTCTTTTATTACCCCATTTAAAAATGCACTCTTAACGTCCATTTGAAAAAGCTTAAATCCCTTATAACTAGCAAAGGCTAATATCACTCTAATAACTTCCATTCTAGCTACAGGGGCAAAGGTCTCCTCAAAATCTATCCTTTCTATTTAGTTGTACCCCTTAGCCACCAATCTTACCTTCTTCCTAACCACCACACCATAATCATTCATTTTATTCTTAAAGATCCATTTAGTTCCAACTATACTTTATCCCTTTAGTCTTTCAATAAGCTTCTAAATATCAGTACTAACAAATTAGTTTAATTCATCTTGTATGGCTAAGATCCAAAAATCATCAGAAAGGGCTTGATTGATGTTGGTGGGTTCAATCATTGAGATAAAGACAGAGTGATTCACTTCCTTCCTAAGTCCATGCCTAGTCCTAACACCTTTAGAAGGGTCTCATATGATCAATTCTTTAAGATGACTTGAAGAAAATCTCCAATCTATAGGTAATGTGTGTATAGGTTTAACCTTTTCCTCCAGATTTGCATTTTCTACTTCTTGGATAATCTCACCTACTCCTTCAATGTTTTTGGGGCTATACTCTCTTCTCCAAATTTTTAAATCTTGTGGTAATCTCTCCAACTTCATCTTCATCCTCAACTGTAGACTTCTTAGGATCAGATTCATCAAACATTATATGAGTAGTCTCCTCCACCACTAATGTCCTCTGATTAAATACCCTAAAGGATTTCCCCACACTTGAATATCCTAAGAATACTCCATCAGATTTTTGGTCAAATTTTCCTAATTGTGACTTCCCATTATTAACAATAAAAACCTTACAGCCAAAGACATGGATGTGGGAAAGGTTGGGTGTCCTACCCTTAAGGATCTCATAGGATGTCTTATCAAGTTTGGCATTAACATTCACCCTATTCAACACATAACAAGCTGTGTTTATCGCTTTAGCCCAAAAGTACTTTAGAAGTGAATACTCAGTAAGCATGGCTCTAGCGGCTTCAACTAAGGTCAGGTTCTTCCTTTTACCTATCCCGTTCTGCTGAGGGATCCTAGGAGCTGAGAAATTGTAACTAATCCCCTTATCCTCACAAAAGTCTCCAAATTTCTCATTTTCAAACTCTCCCCCATGGTCATTATGAATGGTCAAAATCTCATAAACTAGCTTTTTCTGAATCCAAGTGAAGAAGGATATAAACTCATCAAAAGACTTATTCTTATGTGACAAAAATCAAATCCAAGTATACCTTGAGTAGTCATCAAAAATCACAAATTCATATATTTTTCCCCCTAAACTGGAAGTGCTAATAGGTCCAAATAAATTCATGTGAAGGACTTCTAAAGGTCTATAATTGCTAATATTCTTAATGGAGTGAAAAGAGGATTGGACTTACTTCCCTAGTTGGCAGGCATCACAAAGGTGATCTTTAGAGAATTTAATATTGGGGACACCTCTAACTAGGACTTTTTGGGTCAGACTCCTAAGGGTTTTCATACTAACATGACATAATCTCATGTGCCACAACTATGAATCATCAACAGTGATTATTAAGCAAAATGAAGTAGCACATTCAATATTATTTATGTCAAGCATGTAAACATTATTGATCCGCTTTCCCTATAAAACAGTGTTATTATTTAAGCTTATAATATAAGTATTTGCCAAGAATTTTATGATGAAGCTCGTATCGTAAAGTTGACTGATGCTGAGTAAGTTGTGTTTCAATCCATCTACAAGAAAAATATTTTTAATTATAAGGTTCTTGGAGTTTCTGATTATACCCGTGCCCACCACTTTCCTGTTAGTGTTGTCTCCAAGAGTAACCTTCCCTCCAGCCCTGGCCTCCAGCAAAATAAATTGGTTAGCATCTCCAGTCATGTGTCATGAGCATCCACTGTCTAGGTTCCATATGATCTCACGAAGCCTTTTATGAGAGAAATCCTACAAAATCATCAAACATCATATTTAAGAATCGAAACATGTTTGGGTCCCTTCTTATGAAAAGAAGAATGTAATACATGTATGTTATACTATGAATCATATAATTTGGGTCACCACACCTAATGTGTACTACAATGAATAGTGAAAGTGTGTGAGATGTGTCCTAATATGACACTTAAAAGCATCTAACACTAGGAAAAGAGTTTACTAATCTACTCGGGTGGTGATGCTTCCTTTTAAAGTTATGTGATGCATGCAATGTTGATTTGTTATTTTCAAAAGCTTTAATTTCTTAAACTCTCTTTTTAACTCAATATGAGATAACTTCAAGGAATCATGTACATCAGATAATTCAATATGCTTTTTGTTTAATGCATCAAATTCATCAAATAGTGATATATAATTGTTATCAATTGTAGAGTGATCTTTAAGTAAAATTTTATTCTCTTTTTGCAAATTTAAAAACTTTAATTACAAACTAGCATGTGATTTCTTAAGTTTCCTATATGATGCATAAATTTGTTCAGAAATTTCAAGTAGTTGCTCGTAGGTTAGTTTAAATACATCTTCTTGGTCACTTTGACCAAGATGATTGTCAGCCATCAAGCACAAGTTTGTTGTCTCCTCTTCAACTTCAATCTCAGAGGAGTATGATATAGAATCCACCTAGAACATCTTTTGGAACCTCTTCTTATCCTTTTTGAACTTGTGTTTCTCCTCACTATTCTCCTTTCTTGAGTGAGCTTTAAGTGTAGGATAATCAACTTTAATGTGTCCCGGCTTCCTGCATTCAAAATATATCAAATCATTAGAATTTTAAAATTTTTTGCTACCCTTACCTTTATTCCACTTCTGATGGTTCTTATGCTTCTTCCTTAGAATGCTTTTGAATTGCCTTGTGATTAAGGCAACATCAACACTTTTAAACCTGGAAGAGTCAGTTTTTGTGTCATTAGCCTTTAGTTCCACAAATTTCTACTTCTTTTTCTCACCTACATCAAGGATTCTTTGATTCACCCCTTGCTCATAAGTAATGAGTGATCTAAGTAAATTATCAATCGAATAAGTATTCAAATCTTTAGATTCA
>NW_021320094.1:409553-416772 GCF_001605985.2 Dendrobium catenatum
AAGGAGGGGGGGGGGGGGGGGTGAATTAATATTTTAAAAAAATCTCAATCAAAACACAAATTCAAACTAAAGTTCACCACAAAGAAAATCAAAGTGTGTAAATTAAATATAGAAAAGGCAGTAATAAAGAACACATAAATTTATAGTGATTCGGTCAACTCTACCTACGTCTACTCCCCGGAGGTGCCCTCCGAATATTGAACTAAACTCAGTGACTCTCATTTTGCTCCCATAATAAGGCAGAGAAGCCTTTACAAACCTCCTTTCCACCAAGATCGGTGAGGCATAGAACCTGACTCCTTTTGCTTCCTCCTAAAGCGGGTAGAGAACCTTAATCGATTACTGAAGTAGATCTCTCTCTAACCTCCAAGGACTAGGGGTGACGGTTGGAGAAGATGACTTGGATCCTTGCTTGGAGCAACCTTTGTGAAATCCCTCATAAACTCCCCCTCACAATATCCTCACTCTCTCTCTCCCTCCCTTTCTCTCTTTCTCTCTCTCCTCTAGGCTCTATCAGGTCAAGACATAGTAAAAGATGATATCTTTGGTAGACAAAGAGGTCTTAAATAGAAGAGCTACAAAATAGCTCTTAATTGCAACAAACTGACATTATCATCCAGATATCGTCATGTACGATTAGTATAAATTAAGCTCAATTAGCTAGGATGATTTGGGATAATCAGATGGTTTTTATGCATATCGTCTAGGACGATAGGATATCATCCTGTAAGATTAGTATAAGTCGTTGAATATCATCTTGAACATCGCCCTAAATGGATGTCTGCATGATAAAAAAATAACTTGATCGTCCAGGCTGATATTGCGATCATCCCGGATGATTATTTTAATTTAGTGCATATCATCCTGAGCATCACCCTGATTAGAAACTGGCCGATGTTTAATTATCCAGGAATAACTAAGGTTTTTGAACTGATCATCCTAACCAATCTTGAGATCATCCAGGATGATATGATCGAGCAATCAAACCTTAATTTCTTTTCTTAATTACTAGAATAATTTAGGCCTTATTGTACTGTATCATCTAGGAAGATGTCATGGATGATATCCAAAAATAAAAGCTACCTAAATAGATCTGGTGGCTGATTCTTTTTTATTTAAGCTTATCGTCTCAGCCGATGTGAATATCGACTAGGATGATGCACTTAATGACGTCTACCTTAACAAGGATGTCATAATTAGGGTTTCTATTTTTAACTGATCATCCAGACCGATATATGGATCATCCCAGATGATGTGACCAAAAACTATAAACTCTAAAAATAGTTAAAAAATTTCTCCCAAGTGTGTGTATGCAAGATTACTTAGCATCAGGAACTACTTTGTTTATAATCGACTCAAGAAAAGGAAAAGATTATAAACTAACTTAGACCTAGTTTACCCAATCATGAGGTGGTTTAAATTACAGTTTTGATCTTGTAGACCTAAAAAGTTAGTATGCCAGACAATCGTAGAGGAACAAAAGTGTTTGCTATCATCAAAGTTCTATTCCCTGAAATCAAATTCGTAATAAATTGGACCCCTAAAAGTGTTGGATCTTAATAATCATATATAAAATACGAAAATAAAAAATCATGATTTTTAGAAAATTAAATTGAGATATTCTCCATATTAATTTTCTTAATAAATAATTTTATAATATGATATGAAGAAAACTTACTGAATTGTTGATTGAGATTGTAAATCTTCTTCGTCAAAACATTGATTGAGACCGTAAGTCTCTTCTTCTAATCACCCCACTAAATATACTTTAGTGAGTGGGCACAATCAATCAATTATTGATAAACACTTTTCCTTTTGAATCTAATTTGTGTTCTAAACACAATTTAATCATTCAAAAAGAACAAACTATGAGACCAATATTCTTCTCATATATCTTCTTCCATCTCTCATGAAAGAATCATCTATCATCATTATTTTCATGTAGAACTTAATTCTTATTTATAACAAAAGTTCACATCTTTTCATAAGCACCTCTTAGTATTTCATGAAGTATTTTTAATAAATATTAAAATGATAATTATCATGACACATAATCAATCTTATCTTTAATCTTATTTATATCTTTTTAATATTAAAAGATATTTGATGATAATTATCATGACACATCATGACTTATCATCAATCTTATATTTATCTTTTAATATTAATGATGAGTCATTATTATCTTTATGAAAAATAAAATTAAAAAGTAATCATAAATGTGCTACTAATGTGATCATAATTTAACATTTATATTATGTCACATTCTTAGCGATAGTGTTCAATATTTAATAGAGCTAAGGTGATGAAGAAGGGAACTATGGACCTATAATTCAAGCTCCAATAAATTTGATTATTAATTTAACTCTTAAATTAATAAATCAAAATTATTAATCTCTATATTGTTCCACTATAAATATAAAATTGCACTCTTGAAATTATAGTATAATTTACTCAATAAAAAAAATTAAATTGTCCATTGATTTAATCATTACATATAAAATAATCCTCCATAAAAATTTCATAATTAGAGCTAGGTAATTCTGTCACCTCACTAATTATATCTTGATCCTTGAATTTCAATTAATTCTCTAATGAACAATAAATTTTATGACTTCATCACAAAATTTGAGCGCTCAATTGTTCAAGTTTATAATTAATTATTCAAGGGAACTAATTTTCTAACTTTCAAAAATGAAAGGAATGGACTCTATATCTGTATATTAACATTTTCAGCTATTTGTTTCATTGTGTTTCTGAAATACAAGGATTGAGTTTATTTCTTTCAAACTTTTTTCGAGTAAATCAAAAAAGTAAATATCACAAATAGAAGTTTATTAATAACTTGAGATTAAGATTATTTTATATATGATCATCTCTATAATTAAAACAGAATTTATTAGAGAATTCAAAATTTATCTGGTCCAGTTCTATATAATCATATTATATAAAGTACCTCCATTCTTAATATCTGCATATCGAATAATTCGGATAAGATTATTCCATTCTTAATGTTGATGGATCGTACTAATAATATTTAATTATAGATTCCAAATATAATTAATAATTATGAACTTATTTTTATTATTATCCATAATTCAATACTCTTGTATATAATTATATACTGAATTATGGTTATATAAATAATCATGGAATAAAATTATTATATCAAATGATAATATTGAAACATGCTAAACTTATCTTTAAATATTTATTTCCATAGAAAATATATTACAATAATATTTCTTTAGGGCACATTCCCTAACAAACTCCCACTTGCCTTAAAGCAAATTAGGCATCTTTCTTAATCTCATTGCTTGTACATGTTTCTAAAAAATTATTTCAGACAGTGTCTTGGTAAATTGATTAGCAATATACTCTTGTGATGTTATCTTCTATACTGATACTTTACCCTCTTTCACAATCTCTCTTATCAAATGATATTTTCTATTTATATGTTTTGCCCTTTTGTGATTTCTGGCTTCTTTTATATTTGATATAGCTGCACTATTATCACAAAATAGTGTTAGAGGTTTTTCTAAATTTGGAACAACTTCCAATTCTGTTAGAAAATTATGGAGCCAAACTGCTTTTTTAGCCGCTTTTGCAGCAGCCACATATTCGACTTCCATAGTTGAGTTAGAAATACATGATTGTTTTATACTTCTCCAAACTATGGCTCCACCTCCTAAAATAAATATTGAGCCACATGTGGATTTACTTTCATCTCTATCTGATTGAAAGTCAGCGTCAGTGTATCCTTTAGGGATCAAATCACTTCCAGAATACACAAGCATATTTTCTTTAGTTCTTCTGAGATATTTAAGTATATGCATAACCGCCACCCAAAGAAACCTTCCTAGGTTAGATTAATATCTACTGACTATGCCTACAGCATAACAAATATTAGGCCTTGTACATAACATTGCATACATGAGACTACCAACTGCTGATGAATAAGTCACTAGTATCATATCATATTTCTCTTGTTGTGTTTGAAGACATTGCTTTTTAGAAAGATAAACTCCATGACGTGAAGGCAAGTTTCCTTTCTTGGAGTTTTGCATCCCAAATCTTGTAAGAATCTTCTCAATATAGGATGCTTGAGAAAGTGCTAATATTTTATTTTGCGATCTTTTATTAGTTTTATCCCAAGTATAAAACTTGCCTCTCCCAAATCTTTCATTTGGAATTATTTGGCAAGCCATTTCTTTACGTCAAATAATAATTCAGTATTATTCCCAATAAGTAGAATATCATCTACATAAAGAATTAAAAACACCACTATTTAATTTTTAAAGTACTTGTAAACACAAGGTTCATTTAAGCTTTGATTAAATCCATAAGATTTAATAGCTTCATCAAATCTTATATTCCATGACCTTGAAGCTTGCTTAAGTCCATATATAAATCTTTGTAGTTTGCAAACTTTTTGCTTTTGGCCTTCTATTATGAAACCCTCTGTTTGTTTCATATAAATTCTTTCTTCAAGATAGCCATTCAAAAAGGCCGTCTTGACATCCATTTGCCAAATTTCATAGTCATAATATGCAGCAATGAATAAAATTATACATATGGATTTAAGCATAGCAACAGGAGAGAAAGTTTTATCAAAATCAATACCCTCATTTTGGGTGTATCCTTTTGCCACTAGCCTTGCTTTATAAGTCTCGACTTTTCCATTAGCACTTGTTTTTCTCTTATAAATCCATTTACATCCTATAGGTATTACCTCGCTAGGAAGATCCACAAGTTCCCAAAATGAATTGAAATACATCGAATATATTTCAAATTTTATGACGTCTAACCATTTTTCTTTATCAGGATCCTCTATTGCTTGTTTATATGTTAATGGACCATCATTATCATAATTAGATGCGACAATATATACTTCTCCATTAATATTATATCGAGAGGGTAATCTTATAACTCTCTCACTACGACGAGGCAATAAAGGTTCTTGATTTGGAGTGGTGGTTTCTATTTGTTGACTTTCAACAATAGTGTCTTTATCTTTTGTGATTGATTCATTTAGCAATTCTTTGAGTAACACTTTACTCTGAGGTTTGAAATCTTTCATATATTCATGTTCAAGAAAAGTAGCATTTGTTGATACAAATACTTTCTTTTCTTGAGGACTATAAAACATAACCTCCTCTTGTACCTTTAGGATATACAATAAATATGCATGCTTCTGAACGTAATTCTAGCTTATTTGTTTTTACCTTTAATACATGTGTCGGACATCCCCATATACGGATGTGTCGTAAACTAGGTTTATGCCCACTCCATAATTCTAAAGGTATCTTATGTACTGATTTTGAAGGTACAATATTCAAAATATACATTACAGTTTGTATTGCATATCTCCAAAATGAATTTGGTAAGGACGAGTAACTTAACATAGACCTATCCATATCGAGCAATGTTTGATTTCTTCTTTCAGCAACACCATTTTATTATGGAGTTGTAGGTACAATGAGTTGAGATACAATTCTATTTTCAATTAAATAATTTTTGAATTCTGTATCTAAATACTCACAACCAGGATCTGATCGAAGTATTTTTTAATGACTTGCTTAATTGATTTTCAACTTCAGCACGAAATTCTTTAAACTTTCTAAAAGTTTCATATTTTCTTGTCATTAAATAAATATAACCATATCTTGAATAGTCATCGATAAAAATGATAAAATATTCATAACCACCTCTTGCTTGTATATTAAAGGGTCCACAAACATCTGAATGTACAAGTTCAAGGGTTTCTTTTACTCTTTCACTTTGTCTATAAAAAGTTCTCTTAGTCATTTTTCCTTTTAAACAAGATTCACAGACTATTAGAGTTCCGACTATCAGTTCTTTTAAAGGACCATCCTTTACTAGTTTTTCAATCCTATTTAAGTTTATATGACCAAGTCTAAGATGCCATAGATATGTGTTATCTTCATATGAAATCTTTTGCCCTTTTTATTTAGGTTTTTCAACTTTAAATATTTCAGTATTAAGCAGTGTGTTTCCAGTGAATTTTAACATAAAGAGTCCATTTTCCATTATTGTAGAACAAATATTCAAACCATTCTTAGAAATAATAATTTCATTATTATAAAAAGAGAGTCCAAAACATTGTTCAAACAACTTTGAAATAGACATAATATTTCTAGAAAACCCTGAAATAAAATAAACATTATTTAACACTAGATATTTATTTTCAAATTCAAGCCTAACGACTCCCACTGCTTGAGCTGATATAGTATTTCCTGTCCCTACTCTCATAACATGTTCTCCACTAGCAAGCCTCCTCCAAGAACTAAGCATATGCAATGACGAACATACATGATCAGTTGCACCTTAATCAACTATCCAGGATGATAAAACATTTTCAACTAAACATATTTCAAGAACTAGTAAATCAAATTTACCTTGTTTTTCCTTCTTCTTCTCTTTTAGCTCCGCAAGATACTTATTGTAGTTTCGCTTCCAACGCCCTTCGATCCCACAATGAAAATAGTTTCCTTTGGGTTTCTTTTTAAAGCTTTTGTTCTTTTTATTGCTTTTATTCTTTCTTCTTTCTCTTATTGTTCTTATAAGTAGAAGAAGGATAAACTTCAGCAAAATTTGATTCTGGATCTTTTTCTTTTGAAATTGATTAAAAAGTTTGAAGCTCATTTAGCAATTCAATATGATTATACTTTAGACGATTCATAAAGTAATTGCTCTTGAATTGCAGAAATCATGATTATAAAGTCTCTAAAATCATCCCCACTTGAGTTCCCTCATCAATGATTGCTGCATTTATCTCAGCTTCATGAATATAATTTGTCATTTTTAGAACATATTCTCGAACTGAGACATTCACTTTCATTTTGGAATTCATAACTCCTCTGATAGCTTCATGACAAGTTTGTTCAGAAGGTTGCCCAAACAGGATTGGAGAGATTCCATAATCTCATATGCAGTTATCTTATTTTCATGTTGTGATCTTAGCATGTCAAACATACTAACAAGGAGATAACACCTTGCTTTTTTATTTGAGTCAATCCATATTTCATAGGCATCCCATATAGTACGAGAAGCATTAGCAGTAGGAAGTGGAGGACATTCCTCATTCAAAACAAACTTATGATTTTCACAAATCAGTACAAGATTCATATTGCTTTTCCATTTCACAAAATTCTCCCCAGTTAACTTTTTATTTGATAAGATTGAGAGAATGGGATTC
>NW_021320094.1:416808-419054 GCF_001605985.2 Dendrobium catenatum
TGATAATTGAAATAAATAAATAAACATATTATAAAAAATATGACATATCATTTAAAATTTTGGCATATATAAGCATGATTCATATACATATCTAATCTATGCTTCAAATAATTTTTTAAAAAATGTTAATGCCACGATTATACTAATTTTATCAATAATATGCTTCCATAGGGTCAGTCATATTATTATAAAATTAATTTGATACTTTATCATTTAATCAATAAAATCATAAATATCTCATATTTATCTTTACTTATTAATAACCATTTATTTGGCCAAGATATGATTAACACATTTAATATATATCTTTATGAGTGTGACCCATTATTATAATTTTCTAAAATTTAAATTAAAATTGCCGCCGTAGGGTAGGTCAATTTTAAAATATATCTTAGAAAATTTTTATAAAAGAAATCAACCTTGTTATTGAATTAAATGGACACCTTCCATAGGGGAAGGAAATCTATGCATTGTTAGGCGCCACTTAAAACTCACGATGTTGAATTGGAGACTAAGGGTTTTATTATCATAAAATCCGCTCCCACTCATTATTTATTTTATCTTATAAAATATAAGAAAAAATTCATGACTAAATCATGAAATTTTCAAGAACAGTATTACTAAAGTAAATTCAAAATCTACTTCAGATTTTCTTGACTTAAAAAAAATACATAAACATTAAAATTATAACATTAAATCATTTTTCATCTTATGAACAAAATGATTATAAAGATGGCTTAATTTTATCATATAAAATAAGAATTTTAATAAACCAGAAAGATTTATTCAGTAATAAACTCTGGCTCTGATACCAAATGTTGGAATTATTATATCATAATATAAAATGCGGAAATAAAAAAAATAGGATTTTTAGAAAATTAAATTAAGACATTCTCAATATTAATTTTCTTAATAAATAACTTTATAATATGAAATGAAGAAAACTTTACCGAATTATTGATCGAGATATTGAGACCTTCTTCGTCGAAACGTTGATTGAGACCGTAAGCCTTCTTCTTCATTGATAGCAAATATTCTTATTTCTCTACGAATGCCTTTTATACTTAAATTTAGAGTCCACACGATAGAGAGCAATTTTGAACCAGCTCAAATTGGCGTAGACTAGGTCTGAGTCAGTTTGTACACTTTTTTCCTTTACTGGTCTGTTGTATTTAGTTTGAAACCTGAATGATTTGTAACTTGGAAGATTTTCTTTTTTTCCCTAAAGAGTTCTTTTTGGTAACATCATCTGGGATGATATTTATATCATCCTGGATGATCTGTCCAAAATAAATAAACCTAATTAGAGCATCCTCATTAAGGCAGCCTCATGAGCTGATTGGCCTGGAGATACCTATATCAGCCAGGACGATAATCTTAATCAGAACGAATCAACCTCCATAATCAGTTTAGAATTCTTTGTTTTAGGAAATCAGCCTAGGACAATATTTATATCATCCAGGCCGATATAACTCAATTATGCCTAAATTGATCTGGTATCTTTGGAAAGCATTAATGGTTTATTGATATGATCACTCGTCCTGGACGATCATGGATCGGCGAGACGTGTCCTGGACGATCTACATCGAACAGCTTTAACTTTAGGGCGATGATTAGGAATTGAAATCGTTTTAAACTAATCGGCCTGGACGATTCATGATATCGCGCAGGACGATGTAACCAATTTTCTTCTGATTATCCCAAATTGTTCGGGCTGATGAGCTGAAATTGTACTATCGTATAGGATGATATGGATATATCTGGATGATAATCTCGGCAACTTGCATTAATGAGCTCATTTTGAGAGCTTCTATTTAATCTATGGACAAGGCACTTTGTAAGTGTCTTTGGCAGCTCATTGTAGCTTCGTTCTTGTGGGGGAAACTTGAAGAGAAAGCTTTAAAGGAGTGAGGAAAGGGTGAAGTCTGAGAGAGGGGAAGATTCCTGTGAGGGGCCTCCAAGGTGTGTTGGAGGGGGATTCCACACGGTTGCTCCGGGAGGCTTTCACCTTAATACGGTCGGATTCAAGACTTGTCTCGAGGGAAGAGTTCACGAAAGAAGAAGATCTCTTTGGTGTCAAAGACTCGGTGACTCCGCACCGGGGAAGTTGAAGTGATTTTATAAGGGCTTCTCCGCCTAGCTGTGGGGCTAAAGGAGAGACACTTTTGTAGTGCAATACTTGGAGGGTGTCTCCAAGGAGTGGACGTAGGTCAAGGTTTGACCGAACCATATAAATTCGGTGTTGT
>NW_021320094.1:423031-432451 GCF_001605985.2 Dendrobium catenatum
TGGACGTAGGTTAAGGTTTGACCGAACCACTATAAATTCGGTGTGCTCTTTCTTATTATTTGCTTCCGCATTTAATTTTCGCATTTGGTTTTCTTTGTTGTGATTTTGGTTTGAGTTTTATCTTTTGTTTTAAAGTTATCCAATTCACCTCTCTCTTTGTTAGCCTTTGGCCAGTTCATAAGGGCTTAACATCCCTAACGAACTTTCAAGTGCCATATGAGCACTTTCATGACACCTGAACATGAAATTCAAGAATCTACTACCGAAAGGTTCTGGTGGAAAGGAAAAGAAATTTGGAGGCCAAAGCCTCGCAAAGAAGATAGAAGAGAAAGAAGAATTGATCTTGGCATGACATTTGGTATGGCTTCCTAGATATTCACCCCCATCTACAAAAAAGAATCTATAATGACACATCTCCCGATAGTCGACACATTGGAGATCCAGTGACATCGCCACTCAGAGATCCGAGTACTAGAGGAAAAAATAGAAGAAGAAAAAGATATAGAAGGAGAAGAATATCTCAAAGGGAAAGAAAATATCAAAGAATATATGGAGAAAAACTTAGAAGAATAAATATAAGATATAAATAACACCTTGGACATGGAGATGGTCTACATGGTGAGGCACACTAACATCAATGATAAGGTTTACTACGATGATGATGAAGGCGATGAACATTGGCATTCTATACCTAGGCAAGCACACCTGCTTCTCCATAAAGTTTGGTCCACCACCAGCAGAGGTGGTCATTTCTAATGAGAGGACGAAGTGGAAGAAGTGGAGGGGAATCCCCGTGATAATGAAAACACCACACTCGCCGACATCAGAATGCAGATGAGGAGACAAATGAGATCCAAAAATAAAGAAATCTATCAGTTAAATGAGAAGATGACTGAGATGATGGCTCAGATGGAGATAATGATACAGATAATACAAAGAAATACTATAAACGGTCCTATGCCCAATCCTATTTTGGATCCTCCAAACTTTAAGTGCCACAAGTATCAAGAGTGTGAGGAGCTTCTGAAGACGATCGTAAAGCAAACAATATTATCCAACAACCTACCCCACAAAATATTACAAGTACTTCTGAATCTGTCACTGCTGCACAGTTGGAGGGGATCATTAATAAGAAAATCAAGACTATTATAGCCATTGATCAGGCGAAAAACTAATAGGCAAGGGTCATCCATACCTTTCTTAATACAACCAAGTGTAGTATCCAAAAGGATACTTTATACCAAAGTTTAATACTTTTAATGATACTAATAACCCCCAACAACACTTGGCACGATTTAAGACAACTTATTGGAATACAGGGGGAAACGACGCCCTACTCTTCCAACAATTCATTAGTAATTTAGCAGTTGCTACTTTTGAATGGTATGCTAAACTGCCAAACGACTTTGTAACGACCTTCATAAAATTGAAAACTGTGTTTGTGAAGAGATTTGCTAGTGTAACTGAGAAGATAACAATCGAGGACCTTGCTACAGATAAGAGAAGAAGGGATGAATCAGTGACTATATACTGTTAAGAGAGTTGCTATTTCCAAGTTTTACATTCTTGCAACTTGTATAGTTTTGATGATTTCAAATATTATTATTTTATGTGTAGTTATCTCCTAACACTTTTTGGAAGAGTTGTTTTTTCTCTTGTGTGTACTAACATTTCAGAAAAATTGAACTCCAGACTTCTGAAGACTTTAAATCAAATTCAGCATGAAATGCATGAGATATTTTGAAATTTGAAGCTTGTATTTTTTATATGAATTAAGATTGAGAGGTAGTGATTGTAATTGAGTGAATAAACATACACACTTAAGGAGATCTTAAAAAATTTGTACTAATCGTACGGGACGAACATAGTTCATACAGGATGATCGGGTCAGTTATCTCCTCGTAAGAGCAATGGAATGAACAAGAATTGAAGAAATTTTTTCTAAGTCCTGATCGTCCAGGATGTAGTGTATTCATCCTAGGATGAAATGTTCTCTGGAAAATTTTCATTCAGAAAAAATTTATATTCATTTCAGGACGAGTTGCTCTCTGGAGTATTTTCGTCCAGGACGAATTGTATTCGTCCCGGGACAAAATCTCCTATGGAGAATTTTCGTTCAGAACAAATTTATAATCGTTCCAGGACGAGTTGCTCTCTGGAAAAATTTTGTCCGGACGAACCCATATTCATCCCAAGATGAAGTGAACCGACTCTGAAATTTTAGTGACGCTCTACAGTTTTTGGGAACTGAACTATGGAATAATCATTCGTACCAGAAGAATATAATTCATACGGGATAATGTGTGTGTATGAAGTCATTTTGTACCCATATACATTAGGTTCGTTTCCAACGCATTTAAGTAAAATCGTCCAGGACGATCCACGATCGTACGGAACGATCCAATGCGTATTGACTTGAAAATTTGCAGTTTTTGGACGATTTTTTGTGTCATTCCTATAAATAGTCTAATCTACACTGCCTCTTCATCTTTTTTCTCACTGATCTTCATGCCTATTGAAAGAAGAGTCAAGGAGAGAGTGTTCGAAGGAGAATTCTTACTACTGGAGCGTGATGGCTTCACTTGGTATTTAAAAGTAAGAGTTTTTACTTTTGATTTGTGATCACTTCACTATTTTCTTTCTTCCTTCTAGATTTCTTGCGAGAAGATCTATCAAGAAGATCCGGTTCTCTGCCGACACTTGGAGAGTGTGAACAGCCGAAGGGTTCTCTGCCCACACTAGAAGAGTGTGAAGGGACGAAGGGTTCTCTGCCCACACTAGGAGAGTGTGAGGAGAGTGTGAAAGGATGAAGGGTTCTCTGACCACACTAGGAGAGTGTCAAATGATGAAGGGTTTTCTGCCTACACCGGGAGAATGTGAAAGGAAGGATGGTTCTCTTCCAACACTGGGGATAGTGTAAAAGGATGACGGTTCTCTGTCGCACCGGGTAGTGGTGAAAAGAGTTTTTGTAAAGGCTTCTCCGCCTTGCTGTGTGTGAAAAAGGAGAGTCACTAGTGGTATTAGTGCAATACCCGGAGGGTGCCTCCGGGGAGTGGATGTAGGTCGTGTTTGACCGAACCACTATAAATCTTGTGCCTTTTATTTTTTGCTTCTTTTTTATTTTTCTTTATTACTGTTTCAAAATTGTGGTTGAAAAACTTTTTCTATAAAATTCACTAAATTTAAATTCTCGGTTTTAAATTTTAAAAGAGGGTATTTTTTTTAAATACCAATTCACCCCCCCCCCCCTCTTAGTTAGCCGCTGGGATATAAGCTTAGGTTTAACAACCTAATTCATAGTGAACAAGTTTCAAGAAATACATCACTCGCTAGCACAACCTGAGTATGAAATGTGAGAAATAACTTAAAGAAGAGCATATCATGTAGTTGTTAATGAGAAACATTGATGACTACATGTAACACTTCCTATACATGGCTACGATTACCACATTTCAAGACCTACTGGATAGGGTGGCCAAGTTTGAGAAACTAAACTTGTCTAGGACAGAAAGTCATTTTGATAAGCCCAAGAATGCTAAAGCCTCAGGTGATAGAAGAGGTGAGGCTAACTCTATATTCTCTTATAAAGTTGATAGTAAAAAGCAGGTGATTTACAACATAGATAAAGACAAGCAGCCAGTGCAATACGAAGAAAAGTTAAAACAAGCCTACAATCTTAACCCCCAGCCGAAGGTGATACTTAGGGGGAACGATAAGCCATAAACGTATTAAGGTGGTGGAGAGCACCCGAGACAGACAACAAAAACCTGTGATATAACATTCCCATCACTCATGGAAAAGATGAATAAGGAATATTCATTCAAGAGGGAGAGTGTTGCCAAAGTATTTCGACAGGAATTGAAAGAGGGCTTAGAACTGCCTGAATGCAAAATGCCTGAAGAGTCAAAACAAACTCATGACCCAAATTATTGCCCATACCATCGGGTAGTCAACCATCCTATTAAAGATTGTTATATCTTTAAAAATTAGCTCGAAAGAAAGTACCAAAAAGGAGAACTCACTTTGTATGATATTATGTTAACTCACCCTAGAAAAGAATTAACTCAGGTGGTTATGTCATCTTCTATATCCCAGTTGAAGAAAGAAGAATTGAAAATAAGGCATCTTAAGAAGAGCAGTGGGAGACTGCAATCTCCAAGAAGATAGTGAAAATATTGAAGTAGCTTGAAGGAGTTCCAGGTATAAAGTGGAAATATCCAACGAAGCCAGTACTAAATTTGAAAGCTCTGCTTATGACACAAGAATCAACTTCTAAATAATTCCCCAATCAAGCTGGCACTTTGAAGCCTGGGAGAATAAAATCCTCCAAGAAGAATACCAAGTTGAAGAAGCCCAAAGAGAAAATGATTGCAACTCAAAGGATTATTGACAGTCTAGATGAATACTACCAGACTATGAGGTGACCAATTAAGCTCGCTAACTTCATGTCATAGCTTAAAATAGATGAAGCCAAATAAGTGATGAGAATTCTTTCCCCACAGAAGTATGTCAGGTCATCTCGGTGGCACGAAGTACCTTGGTAAAAGAAGGACAAACTGAGGAAGTTACTTTTGAATCCTATCTGATGGTGACATCAATGGAATATAGCTCAGAGAAGGATATATTTTTGAAAGGAAGATGGGTCAGACCCCAATATTGCATCAAATATGGGACATATAAACTTGGGTGCTAATTATGAATCAATAAATGAATCCCTATATAAAATAATGGCTGACTCTGAAGAAAATGCGCCATTAAATGACTCTGAAATAGAGGAGATTGCTCAAGTGAAATTGAGAAATGGTAAGATAATTCCATCTTCGATGAAGAAAGAGGTCTACAATAAAGACAAGGAGAAAGAGATAGTCATCAATGATGATATTATCCCTAAAGATCCTAAGAAAAAGAACACTTCAGCCAAGGGGATAGATTATGATATTGTATCCCATCTATGAAAGATACCTGCATAAAGCAACATATATGATGCCATAGTAATGTCCAAAGACCTTTGAGAGATTTTGATTCAGGTTCTCAAAGATCCTGAAATATATGAGGTATATTTTGCTGAACGTAATTTGACTGAGATTTCATAAGCTCGTAATGAGCCATTTATTACCTTCTCTGAAGAGGACATGATGCTTGAGATCGTAGACCGTAATCATCATTTGTATGTTACTGCAGAAAGTGATAAATTGATCATCAGTTAAATCCTAATCGATCTCAGATCTTTGATAAATCTATTAAGATTGAAAGCACTAAGATCCCTCTACCTTGATGTAGAACACTTTAGACAAGATAAGCTGATGTTGCATGGTTTCAATGAAAAAGGGTAGAAGACCCTTGGATCATTCTTGCTCCCTCTTATATTTGGATAAATCTATAATGAAGCTAAGTTCCATCTAATTGATGTGAACACTTCATTTAAGGTGCTATTAGGTCGCCCTGGGTTATATGATATAGCATCATCTTGTCAATATTACACCAGTATATGAAGTATCTAAGAAAAGGAGAAGCATTTATGATCTATATTGACATTCAGCCATTTATAGTCCATGAAGCATCAGCTTATGAAGATGCATAGTATTTCATGCCAAAGAAGCAAAAGTCTTTAGGTTCTCTCAAGGCTAAAGCATTAAACTCAAAGGTTACAAATCGACCTAAATAGGAATATGAGAAGAAACAAGTAGGGAGAAAGAAGGCAACGTCGACTCTTCCTAAAGCACCAACCATTCCCAAAGAAAGGAAATATGTACCTCACCTATAGATGTAGATGATATCACCCCTACAAAATCACAAAGAGTATGCTAGCCTACGAAAAATGGAGTAGGGAGGTTAAATTTTCAAACGATGATTATGACCACGACTATATATGCATGAATACAATTGAGGGTTTGTTCTCCACAAGAATAGATAGCCTATCGATTTTAGATTACGTACTCGTAGTCATGCAAACTCCCTGACAACACTTCAAAGAAATCATTCCACGTGAGGTACATAAGGTTGAAGAACTTTCCATCCTTTATCTGCCTCCTCTTAAAAATGGGATTATGCTAGGGAATGTACTATATTCTACTAGAATATGTGAAGAAGAGAATAATGACTGGTGTTGTATGATCCTCGATTCTGAAGAGCTACTTCTTGTGAGGCTACCTAGAATTAATACCAAATGTATTCAAAGAATGCTACAAAAGCAAATCAAAATTCCTACCACAAAACGACAACTTTGTATATGCCTGGGCCTCTGCTATGAAAGGAATCTGCATCCATTATGACAAAAGGATATAACTGCATATAAATGTATAAGATTCATCAAGTAAAAATTCCTTTAAAAAGAGACTTGCCGAGCCATCACATTTATGGAAATTGAATTTGACAACATTAATTATGAGGAGTCTTACGAAGTTGATAATTATGATGGTCAACCCGAAAAGACCAAATCTGCATTTAGAAAATCATAAAGATGGTGGACAAGAAGCCACTATGGATGAACTAAAAGAAGTCAACTTGGGAACTGAGGAAGACCCTTGCCTAACCTTCATTAGTTCTCACATACCCGAGGATCAAATAAAAGAATTAAAAGAACTTCTCTATGAATTCAGGGACAAGTTTTCCTGGACATATGCTGAGATGTCTGGCTTATCCCCTGATATAATATTTCATAAATTAGCCATCAAACCTGTCAAACATGCTCCAAGGAGTATGAGATTGTAGATTGAAGAATAAGTGATTGGTTAAACAAAGAAGCTTATAGAGGCGGGCTTCATCCGAGAAGAGAAATAAGTCGATTGGTATCTGTATTGATTTTTGGGACCTCAATAAGGCATGCCTAAAAGATAACTTTTCACTTCTTATATCAGAACTACTAGTGGATAACACTTCCAATTATGACATGTTCTCATTTATGGATGGATCATCGGGTTACAATCAAATCAAGATAATGCCTGAGGATGAAAAGCACACATCATTTAGAATGCTCATCAGCATTTTCTACTATACGGTCATTCCCTTTGGCCTAAAGAATGTTAGTGCCACCTATCAGTGTGCGATTACTTGTATCTTTGATGTGCTAATACATAAAAAAGTTGAATGCTATGTGGATGACCTTATTATCAAGAGCATGGATCAAAAGACCACCTAAGTGATCTGAGAATCGTGTTTAAGAGAATCAAAAAGTTTGACCTAAAAATAAACATAAATGTGCTTTTGGGGACTCCTTTAGAAAATTCTTGGGGTACATTATTGGTCATCGAGGTTTCGAGATTGACTCCAATAAGATTAAAGAAATTATGGAGGTTCCACCTCCATAGAACGTTCGATAACTCCACTCCTTGCAAGGACAACTAGCTTTCATTCGATAATTCATATCAAATCTGTAGGTAGGTGCCAGCCATTTTCAAAGTTAATGAAGAAGGATGTTCATTTCAAGTGGGATGAAGAGTGCTAAGAGGCATTTGATAGTATTAAAAGATATTTGTTAAACCCACCCATTCTCGTAGTGCAAATTTCGGGGAAGCATCTTATATTGTATACAACAACACTAGAAAAATCCCTCTGAGCATTACTAGCCCAGCATAATGAAGATGGAAAGGAGAATACACTCTACTCAATCAGTCATAAATTGATCGTATTAGAGGTTCACTATTCTCCAATTGAGAAGCATTGCCTAACGTTGATTTTTGTAGTTCAGAAACTCTGCCACTACATGCTCTCTCACAAAGTTACATTTATATCAAAGATGAATTCGTTGAAGTTCTTGATGATAAGACCAATATTGATAGGTCATTTAGCTAGGTAGGTAGTACTATTACTACAATTTGATATCACATATATGCCATAAAAGGCAGTGAAAGGAGAAGTATTGGCAAATTTTCTTGTTGTGCATCCTATTCCGGTAGACTCTCCACTCAATGATGATTTACCATATGAATAAATCATGCAGGTTAATGAAACGGAGAAATAAAAATATTGGGAAAAATTTTAATGGGGTTTCCTTGATTAAATCTTCCCGACCTCCAAATATTACAAGAGCTCAAACTGGCATCAGTCTTATTCTCATACCACCCAAAAGAGGCATAATGAGGTTTTCATTCACTTTGACTGAACCTTGGACCAATAATAAAATAGAGTATGAAGCTCAAATAATTGGATTGGAAATTGCAATTGTTGTTAAAATTCAAAATCTTCAAATCTTCGGTGACTCTCAACTTGTGATTAATCAAGTCTTGCGCATTTATAAGATTTTCAAGGTTGAGTTGGCTCATTACGACCGATATACCATAGACCTTCTGAAGCAGGTGACAAATGTTAAAATTATGCAAGTTCCCTGAGGAGAGAATGCCAAAGAAGATTGCTTAGCCAAATTGGCCAAGGAGATAGCAAACACCAATAAGGAGAAACCTATATTCATTGGAGTTTACAACTGTTGGGTCTTGAAGCCCGCACTATTACAATTCTCAAAAATAGAGGAAATTCCATATTAAAGCCATTAGGATGAAACCCCAGTTACCCTCAACCTCTCCATTAGATTATTTTGGAAAATTATCCTGAAGGATATCATGTGGTCAAGAGACGTAAAGCTAGTCAAGCTTTAGAATTATACTTGCATTGCATAGATATTGAAGTAGAAGATGATTGGAGGCAACCCTTCATCGATTATTTCAAAGAAAGTAAACTCCCGATAGACAAATCTCTTGACACTCAAATATGAAAAAGGATGTTATAATATACGTTCGTCAATGATACGTTGTATCGTCGGACTTTCGATCAAATGTGGCTTAGGCCAAGGAAGCTGATAAAGTAGTAGTACAAGTCCATGAAGAACTTTATGATGCACATCAGCCAGGTCCCAAAATGGCTGTTAAAATCAAGAAAATGGGTTAATATTGGCCTATAATGGTAAGGGATTATATTAACCATGTAGGTGCCATGAATATCAAATCCACGATGATGTTATTCATCAACCGTCAAATCCACTTCACCCAATAGTAGCATCCTAGCCATTTAAATGCCGGGGTACAGATATAATTGGTCCAATAGATCCACCATCATCGATAGGACAATGCTTTATTCTGGCAGCAATAGATTACTTCTCCAAGTGGGCAGAGGCTGCTCCATTTAGAGAGGTTACGTCCGAGCACGTGATCAACTTCTTCACGCATAGTGTTGTCTACAGATTTGGAGTACCACGCCGCATAATCTCAAACAACGGAACTGTATTTAAAAGTACAAAAATTCATAAGTTCGTTGATCGACACAAAATCGATTGGCGATATTCTTCCATATACTATCCAAGAGCAAATGGCTTGGCGGAGGCCTTCAACAAGATGCTGGTAAAATTGTTGAAGAAGATCCTCACCAAGAATAAAAGAGAGTGGCATACGAAGATGGCAGAAGCGTTGTGGGCGTATCGTACAACTTATA
>NW_021320094.1:433834-454869 GCF_001605985.2 Dendrobium catenatum
CTTACAAGAAGACATAGTATTCCTTATAAACGATGAAGTCTCTTGATGATATACAAATGAATTCAAAGGGCGTGCAATAAATATAATGGTATGCCTCCAATAAATACTAGCATGCTCACTAATATATACAGCAAGTACTAGGGTATCCATACAATCAAGATTAGAATACAAGCAAACATTTTTGACCTTGCAAGTTATAAGCAACAATGGTTAGCGAAGTTGTATTTAAAAAGTTCAAGTGACCTTCTCGCAAGTGGAGATCAAATTAGAGAGATAAGAATAATATTGCAACACTCCAACAATCAACATCAAGATACAAGTAAATACATTGAGCAGCATACAATCAAGAGAAGAATATCTACAATAGATATAATCTCTCTATGGATATAGTTGTATGTACAATGTGCTATCTCTGGGTAAATACAGAAAGACTTAAGTAAATGCAGTATTCTGTAGTCAATTTAAATATATAAATGAATACATCTACCTGCTGCAGTAGTGGATGTGTTGTGAGGACAAAAATCACAGTGAAATGCATAAAGAATATAGCTAATGCAAGCTTTTACGAACTATTATAGGAGATCTATTCTACACCAATATGTTGTTTACAAAAAAATACAAAATACAAAATGACTACATTAAAATGCAAATCTCTATGGGCTATCATGGAAGACCTTTCAAGCATCCGAAAATACCCCTGCACATGCACTATAGTTTGTATACATATAGGTACACTAAAAAGAGGTATGCAATCAAATACCCGCATGGGCCCCAGCGAGCGTGTCTTGGGTACACACGTGACTTCTAGGGATGCTGCTTGGGTCAATAAAGTTGAACCTGGTCCTCCTAGTAGGAAGATAGGAGCCAACAAGGTTCAACAAATAATTATAAAGTATCCCAAGCACCCGCATGGGCCCCAACAAGTGTGTTATTAGTACACATATGACGTTTAGGGATGCTACACCGGTTAATAATTGAATTCAAGTTCAAACCTGTGTTGTAAATCTGAGTTTATGGATTGGACTTTTGATGATAGAAAACATTCATAATTTCCTACGACTGCCATGCCTACTACTTTTCAGGTCCACAAGATCGAATGCAACTTAAGCCAGCTCAAGATCGGGTAGATTTAGATTAAGTCAAGTCTGTATTTTTTCCTTTCTTGAGTCAATTATAAAAGTGGTTCCTGATGCTAAGTAACCTTGTACACACACACTTGAGGGGATTTCTAAGTTTTTCTATTTTGAGTACATCAGCCTGGATGATGTTCATATCGGCCTAGATGATTCAACTAAAAACAGAAACCCTAATTAAAGCATCTTGGTTAAGCAGCCATCATTAAGCAAATCGTCCTGGACAATACTTGTATCAGCCTAGACAGTAGGCTCAAATCAGAAAGAATTAGCCACCATGATCAATTTAGGTATTCTTTATTTTAAAATATCAGCCAGGACGATCTCCATATCAGCCTGAACGATGCAGCACAATTATGCCTAAATTAATATGGCAATTATGGAAAGCAATTAAGGCTGATTGATACAATCACATCGGTCAGGCTGATCGTAGAGTAGACTGGGACGATGTCCTGGATGATTGACATTAGCCAGCATCTATTCTGGGCAATGTTCAAGATGATTGTACTCGAATTTGAACTAATCAGCCAGGACGATATTGTATCAGCCTGGATGATATAACCAATTTTCTTTTGATCATCCCAAACTGTCCCTATAGATTGAGCTTAAATTGTACAGATCGGCCAGGACGATATTCCTATCATCCTGGACGATAATGTCGGTTCTTAAAATTCTATTTAAAGGACCTAAATTTTCTCATTCTTAAGACCTTGAGTGTTGCTATCTTGACTTGGGAGAGCCTTGGAAGAGGGAGAGAGAGAGAGAGAGAGAGAGAGAGAGAGAGAGGAACTTATGAGGGGGAGTTTGTGAGAGGGATCACAAAGGTTCCTCCAAGTAAGGTTCCAAGTCATCGTCTCCATTCTTCGTCCTTCATCCTTGGGAGGTTCTTGGGAGGTTTACTTCAATAAAAGGTCCGAGTTCTCTGCCCGCTTCAGGAGGAAGAAAAAGGAGTAAGTTTTCTCTACCGCACTGGGGTTGCTGAAAATGAGTCTGTTGAGGTAGGTGCAAGCCATTTTCAAAGTTAATGAAGAAGGATGTTCGTTTCAAGTGGGATGAAGAGTGTTAAGAGGCATTTGATAGTATTAAAAGATATTTATTAAACCCACACATTCTCATAGTGCCAATTCCAGGGAAGCCTCTTATACTGTATACAGCAGCACTAGAAAAGTCCCTCAGAGCATTACTAGCCCAACATAATGAAGACTGTAAGGAGAATGCACTCTACTCAATCAGTTAGAAATTGATCGTATTAGAAGTTCGCTATTCTCCAATTGAGAAGCATTGCCTAACGTTGATTTTTGTAGTTCAGAAACTCTGCCACTACATGCTCTCTCAATAAGTTACATTTATATTAAAGATGAAAGACAAATTTTAAGAAGGAGCTCGGTGTGTTTTAAATTTAGCCTAAGGAGCGTATTGAAAAATTAATTTAAAATGGAGCAAAATCGTTAAATATTTTGGCGTATTATAAATACTCTAAATCAATTGGCTAAATCTAAATGCACTTTATCATTAGCGTATTCTGCTCAAAATAAAAAAAAAAATTAATATAAACGGAGAGAGAAAGAGAGAAAGAGCAAGACAGAGAGAGAGATGAAGGAGAGAGAAAATGGGAAAGAGAGAGCAATAATAAGAGTAAGAGAGACATGGGGGAGAGAGATGATCAGATATTATTCTATTACATAATATTATATGAATATTGATTTTATATAATATTATTTATATATTATTTTTAACTATTGTTTAAATATTAGTTTAAAATTTTTTAATTAAAATAAATTATTATGCATACATTTATTTTAATTTAAATTTTGAAGTCTATTAAATATATATGAAATATTAGATAAAAATAATATTTTATTAAAAAAGTAATTTGTATTTTTATCAAAATTTTAAACTTATATTTTATTAAAAAATTTATATTTTACATTTATATTATATTATTTATTTTGAGTAGAATACGCTAAACCATAAAGTGTATTAAGATTCAGCCAATTGATTTAGCGTATTTGAAATGCGCCAAAATATTTGGCGATTTTGCTCTCTTTTAAATTAATTTTTTAGTGCGCTTCTTATGCTAATTTTAAAAAATAGCGAGTTCATTCTTAAAATTTGGCCAAAGATGAATCCGTTGAAGTTATTGATGACAAGACATATATTAATTGGTCATTTAGCCAGGTAGGTAGTACTATCACTATAATTTGATATCACATATATGCCATAAAAGGTAGTGAAAGGACAAGTATTGGCAAATTTTCTTGCTGCGCGTCCTATTTCGGTAGACTCTCCACTCAATGATAATTTTCCTTATGAATAAATCATGCAGGTTAAGGAAACGGAGAAATAAAAATATTGGGAAAAAATTTTTAACGGGGTTTCCTTGATTAAATCTGCCCGACCTCCAAATTTTACAAGAGCCCGAGCTGGCATCAGTCTTATTCTCATACCACCCAAAGGAGGCATAATGAGGTTTCCATTCAGTTTGACTGAACCTTGGACCAACAATAAAATAGAGTATGAAGCTCTAATAGTTGGACTGGAAATTGTAATTGATGTCAAAATTCAAAATCTTCAAATCTTTGGTGACTCTCAACTTGTGATTAATCAAGTCTTGGGCATTTATAAGATTTTCAAGGTTGAGTTGTCTCATTACGACCGACAGACCATTGAGCTTCTGAAGCAGGTGACAAATGTTAAAATTATGCAAGTTCCCTGAGGACAGAATGCCAAAGAAGATTACTTAGCCAAATTGGCCAAGGAGATGGCAAACACCAATAAGGAGAAACCTATATTCACTGGAGTTTACAACTGTCGGGTCTTGGAGTTCGCACTGTTACAATTCTCGAAGACAGAGGAAATTCCATATTCAAGCCAGTAGGATGAAATCCAAATTGACCCTTAACCTCTCCATCAGATTATTATAGAAAATTATTCTGAAGGATATCATGTGGCCAAGAGACGTAAAGCTAGTTAAGCTTTAGAATTATGCTTGCATTGCTTAGATATTGAAGTAGAAGATGATTAGAGGCAACCCTTCATCGATTACTTCAAAGAAAATAAACTCCCAATAGAGAAATCTCTTGACACTCAAATATGAAAAAGGATGTTATAATATACATTCGTCAATGATACGCTGTATCGCCGGACTTTAGATAAAATGTGGCTTAGATGCCTAGGGACCAAGGAAGCTGATAAAATAGTAGCAGAAGTCAATGAATGACTTAATGATGCACATCAGTCAGGTCCCCAAATGGCTGCTAAAATCAAGAAGATGGATTAATATTGGCCTATAATGGCAAGGGATTATATTAACCATGCAGGTGCCATGAATGTCAAATCCATGGTGATGTTATTCATCAACTGCTAAATCCACTTTACCCAATAATAGCATCCTAGCCATTCGAATGTTAGGGTACATATATAATTGGTCCAAATGATCCACCATCATCGGTAGGACAATGCTTTATTCTGGCAGTAATAGATTACTTCTCCAAGTGGGCAGAGATTGCTCCATTTAGAGAGGTCACATCCGAGTATGTGATCAATTTCTTTACCCATAACATTGTTTATAGATTTGATGTGTCATACCACATAATCTTAAATAATGGTGCGACATTCAAAAGTACAAAAATCTAGAAATTCATTAATCAGCATAAGATCGATTGGAGCTATTCATCAATATACTATCCAAGAGTGAATGGCTTGACGGAGGCCTTCAACAATATATTGGTAAAATTGTCGAAGAAGATCCTCACCAAGAACAAAAGAGAGTGGCATACAAAAATGGAAGAAGTGTTATGGGCATATTGTACAACGTACAAGACACCAACAAAAGCCACATCTTATTTATTGGTATTCTGTGTTGAAGCAGTATTACAATTGGAGATTGAACTACCGTCACTCCGAGAAGCAATTCAGAATGACCATACCCAAGAACAAAATGCTCATTTAAGATTGGAAGAGCTTGATGCACTTAATGAGATTAGAATGCAAGCTCAATAAAACCTGGAAATCTACCAAGGAAGAATGAAAAAATCCTTTTATCGGATGGTGCGCCCTCGGGCATTTCAAGAAGGAGAATTGGTCCTGGTGCTACGAAGACCAATCATCCCATACCGAAGAATCGATATCAAATTTTTATCTAATTTGGAAGTCCCCTTCATTATCTAGAAGGTGTACCAAAGAGGAGCATATCCGTTGATTGATCTAAACGGTCAGAGGCCTATGCCACCTATCAAAGGTTGACATTTAAAGAAGTATCATGCATGAAAATTCCATGTCCAGTATACTTTATAATGATCAAAGTATTATATGCATATTTTTCAAATCATGATTATATTTATATTTTAAAATTCTCTTGTATAATAATAATAATGCATTTAATAATCCCCCATCAGACTGGAGGTATTTTAAATATTTACTCGGGTGAACATCGTGCTGCGTACCAAGATCCTTGAGTAAATATTTTAAATTTCAAAAATACAAAGCCTATCTAAAATGTCCCTGCAAGTCAAGGGGCATTTTAAATATTTATTTGGGTAAACATCATGCTATGCGTCGAGATCTCCAAATAAATATTTAAAATCTCAAAATTTTAAATTTATACTACTATTAAATATCCCCATGAGATAGGGGACATTTTAAATATTTTTTTGGGTCGACATCGTGCTGTATGATGAAATACCAAAATAAATATTTAAAATCATCAATTCTAATATTCTTTCACGTTGATGAATACAACAAACTCTTTTCAAAGTATATGCAGGCGATCTTCAGAAAGTTTGAGATACCACTTTCTCCAATGTACAAAGATTTGAAAGTCAAGAAAGAGACTTTTGTGACCCCATACTTCAATAAGTTGAGTTGAAACAACTTGAAGTATTTCAACAGCCTCAAGCTTAAGGTTCAAATGGGTGTAAAGGTCAGATTCAATATGCCCAAATATGGTTGGATCGTTGGTAGCTCCATCTGCTCAACACGCCATAAGAAAGGCCGTAATAACCAAATTCCCACATCATTAACCCGTCAGTAGGGACCATGGGAATAATGAAGGCAAATTTGACTCAACAAGTTCAAGTGAGTGTAGTCTACAAAATTCTCCTAAATAACTAGAAAAGCAAAGTTCTTATGGGAAGGAGGGATATCGAGCAACCATCGAATTTGCGTAGGCTCCAAATCTTTAACCACAAAGAACTCCAAATCTACCAACTTCAAAAAAGTAAGCATTAGGAAGCATAATTCCCTTAGCTCAAGTTTGAAGCCTGAATGGGTGTAAGAGGTCGGATCCAATATGCCCAAATATGATCGGATTGCTGGCAGCTCCGTCTACTCAACAAGTCATAAGAAAGGCCGTAGTTTAGGAAACCGCATCTCGGCAACCAATGGATCTCTACTTGACTAAGAGAAAATATATCAACTATACTGAAGATTGCAAGTGCATCTAAAGATCTATAAAGGCACAGAGATGGTCTCTTGGGGATCTATAGAATAGAAATCTTTGTGTGACATCAAGCAAATTTTTGGAGATCTACTAAATGAAAATTTTAGTGTGACATCCAAGAAAATTTTTGAAGATCCACTAAATAAAAATCTTAGTGTGACATCCAAACAAACTTTTGGAGATCAACTAAAAAAAAATCTTAGTACAAACTTTTGAAGATCAACTAAATAAAAATCTTAGTTTGGCATCCAAGCAAGTCTTTTGAGATCCATTAAATGAAAATCCTAGCGTGGCACCCAAATGAGCTCTCGGAGATCTACAAAATAAAGGCACTAGGGTGACATCTAGAATAAATATCTAGAGATCCATAGGGTCAGTCAGCATGCAATAAATGTGATTCATTATAAACGCGTACCACATTTGTTGGGGAACATTTATTAACCTATACTCAAATATACAAACTAAAATAAACAAAATAAATAATAAATATACCCAAAATCATTACTTACATGAGCCATACGCATATCATGGCAAAATCCTATATAAATCACCACATGAACAGCACCCCAAACCCTGCACTCGGCGCCGCTCAGAGGCTACCACATAAGATTCTTCTTGACAAAGCTTCATTTTGCATCTTTTAAAATGAGAGTGAAGCTATATTTTGCAAAAGACTGCTACCCCCGTCTCCTCTTCCTTCCCAAGCCTCATGATACCCTATTTGTCCTCTTCATTGACCATCCCATTTTCAAGCCTCACCAAGCCAATCCACTACTCCACAGCAAAACAACAACTTCTAAAGCCTACTCCCTCCTTCCTCTCTGACTCCTCATATAAAGAAGCTGAGAACTAAAAGTTTGATAGGGATGCTAAGCCCTAATGAACTGTCCCAAGGTTAACCAAGAGGGGGGGAGTGAATTAATATTTTAAAAAAAAATCAGCCAAAAGCACAAACTTAAACTAAAACCAAGATTCACTACATAATTCAAAGTGTAGAAATTAAATGCAGAAGTAGTAATAAAGAACAAAAAAATTTATAGTGGTTCGGTCAACTCAACCTACGTCCACTCCCCGGAGGTGCCCTCCAAGTATTGCACTAAACTCAGTGTCACTCCTTTTACCCCCACAGCTAGGCGGAGAAGCCTTTACAAACCTACTTTCCACCAACCTAGGTGAGGTAGAGAACCCAACTCCTTTTGCTTCCTCCAGAAGCAGGCAGAGAACCCAACTCCTTATTCTTCCTCTTGAAGCAGACAAAGAACCTCGATTAGATGTTGAAGTATACCTCTCTAGAACCCCCAAGGAACTAAGGACGATGACTGGAGAAGATAACGACGAATCCTTGCTTGGCGAAACCTTTGTGAAACCCCTCACAAACTCCCCCTCATAATATCCTTTATCTCTCTCCCTTGCTCTCCCTCTCCTCTTGGCTCTCTCAGGTCAGAACTATAACAAAAGATACTCTCTTCAAAGGAATAAGAAATATTAAATAAAAGAGCTTCGGAATAGCTCATAGTTATAACAAATAAACTTTATCATCCAAGATGATATAAATATCATCCTATATGATCAGTACAAATTTAGCTCAATTATTTGGGATGATCAAAATTTTTTTATTCATATCATCTAGGTCGATAGTATATCATCCTGTATGATTAGTACAGATCATTAAATATCACCAAGAACATCACCCTGAATAGAAACCTGGTCAATATTTGATCATCCAGGAAAAACTAAGATTTTTGAACTGATTTTCCCGGGCAATCCTGTGATCGTCCAGGATGATATGATCGAGTAATTAAACCTTATTTACCTTCTTTAATTATCAGATTAATTTTAGCATAATTATGTTGCATCGTCTAGGATGATGTCCAAAAATAAAAGCTACCTAAATAGATATGGCAACTGATTCCTTCATGATTTGAGCCATCATTCCGGCCGATATGAATATCATCAAGGATAATGATCTTAATGATGGTTTCCTTAACTAGGATGCTCTAATTAGGGTTTTTATTTTTAAATGATTGTCCAAGCTAATTGATGGATCATCCCAAATGATGTGAGCAAAATAGAAAACTCTAAAAATAGTCAGAAAAATTCCTCCCAAGTGTGTGTGTAAGGTTACTTAGCATCGGAGAACACATCATTTATAATTAACTCAAGAAAATAAAAAGATTACAAACTGACTCAGACCTAGTCTACCCAATCCTGAGCTGGTTCAAATTATCGTTTGATCTTGTGGACTTAAAATGTTAATAAACAAGACAATCATATAGAAACATAAGTGTTTTCTATCATCAAAATTATATTATATAAAAATAGATTTGTAATAATCTCCCCCTTTTTTATGATAGAAAATGATTAAACAATTAAAACTAAATAAGATGAAAATAACTTCAAACACTACTCCCCCTTTTGACATCAAAAAAAAGGAAGAGAAAAAAAACCAGAAAAAAAGGTAAAAAATGAAGAATGAATGCAAAGTTTTTTTTTTAATCAAAGAATAAATATGACATAGTCTTCGTATGATCAATTTTAAAGACTTATGAGACCAATGAGTTATTATCATCAAAATTCAAAATCGGTAGAATATCCGATCCTGTTAACTCTTACTCGAACTTCTCTTTGGGAAAAATCATTTTTTGAAATCAAAAGACCTAACTCAGAAAATCCATTTGGATAAGAAAAGATATCCTTTCAAGATTTGGTTTCAGAAAAATATCTTATAGAATAATGTATCTAAGTAATTTGTCACAATCATGAAATTCTAAATCAAGCATTTGAATATATCAAGTGACCCATGAATTCTTCTAAGTTTTAAAAGTTTGAAAGAGAAGAGAACTTACTTTTTGTGGGCTCATTTTATGCCTCTTGTCAATTGAATGGTGCACTTTGTGCATCTTTTAAATTTTTGATACACTTTGTATATAATTCTTAATTTGGCGTCATTGCACATCTTTTTATTTGGCATCATTGGCTACTTTTTTTTTGCAAGCTATATCCCTTTTCAAAACTCTTAAATATTATCAGTTATGAGTATATCTTCCAGATATTAGAGAAGAAAAACTCACTCACTAATATAAGGAAAAACAAACCACAAAATAGAATCAAAATTATATGATAAATGTAATGACAAGATGACAAGAAATCTTGAAGTAATATAAAAATTTTGAATATTATAAATATAAGATAGATTACTGTAGAAAGATAAAAAGAATCTCAATCACAAATTTTAGTTGTTAATTTGAGATAAACTTTTGTTTAGAAAAAAAAATTACACCACTAAAAGAGGTTAGAGGAAGAGAAACAATCAACATTGTTTTCTCTCTTTAACATATTAAGAGATATAAAACATTTACTACAAATTTTCAAAAAAACAAAAAAATATGGTATAAAATATTATTTCAATAGTGATCACAAAAAATAACTAAAATACTAGAAATAAAATAAAAAATGGAAACAAAAACTATTAAAGAGTAAAGTAAGCAAAGTGAAACAAAACAAAAAGTAAAAAAATAGAAGATTCGGATATTAGTAAACAACAAGTTCATGCATTTATGTCAATCACACCCAATATGGTCCTTATGGTTCTAAAATTGTCAAAAGCCAGTGGTTTAAGAAAGATGTCAGCCAATTGATTCTTAGTTATTACATGGTGTAACTCAATGTCTCCTTTAGTCACATGATCTCTAATAAAGTGATGTCTTATGTCAATGTGTTTGGTCCTTGAATGTTTGATAGGATTCTTAGAGATGCAGATGGCACTAATGTTGACACAAAGGATTGAAATATTGCCTATAGATAATCCTAAATCAAGAATTTGTTACTTCAACTAAAAGACTTGGGCCACACAACTTTCTAAGGCAATGTACTCAGCTTCAGCAGTGGAAAGTGCAACAGAGTTTTATTTTCTACTAGGCCAGGAGACTAAAGACTGTCCTATGAATTAGCAAGTTTCAAAAGTGTTCTTTATATCCACCCTACATCCTACAAATTAAAATCAGAATATCCAATAATCTCAAAAGAAGTGTTGTGCCTCAGATACTAGATTCTTAAGTTTTGGTTCCCCAAAAGATATCTTAGAATTCTCTTAAATACAGTTATATGAGACTCTATAGGATCAGCTTGAAATCTAGCACAAAGACAAACACTAAACATTATATCAGGTTAACTAGAAGTCAGGTAAAGTAAAGATCCAATCATCCCTCTAAACTTCTTTTGATTAACAAATTTTTTATTTGAGTCCTTATCCATTTGAATATTAGAAATCATGGGAATATTTATTATCTTAACTTTATCTATTTCATATTTCTTTAAGATATCCTTAATATACTTTTATTTACTTATAAATGTTCCATCATCCAATTATCTTATGCTAAACCCCAAAAAGTAGGACAACTCTCCCATCATACTAATCTCAAACTCCTTACTCATTATTTTAGAAAAATCATCACATAACTTTTTATTAGAAGATCAAAAAAGTATATCATAAATATAGATCTGAATAATGAGTAACTCATCACCTACTTTCCTCAAAAAAATGATGGTGTCTACACTTCCCATAATAAAATCCCTCTTTAGTAAAAAATGTGCTAAGCCTCTTATACTAAGCTCTTGGTGTTTATTTTAAATCATATAAGGCCTTTTTTAATTTGTAAACATGATTTTGAAATTGAGAACTTGCAAAACCTGGGGTTGCTCTCAAACACATCCTCTTTTATTATCCCTTTTAAAAAGTTACTCTTAACATCCATTTGGTAAAACTTAAATCCCTTATAATAAGCAAAGGCTAGTAGCACTCTAATGGCTTCCAATTTAGTTACAGGGGCAAAAGTCTCCTCAAAATCAATCCCTTCTATTTGGTTATACTCCTTAGCTACTAATCTTGCCTTATTCCTAACCACCAGACCAGAATCATTCATCTTATTCTTAAGGACCCATTTGGTTCCAACTACTCTTTGTCCCTTTGGTCCTCTATAAGCTCCCAAACATCATTCCTAACAAATTGGTTTAATTCCTCTTGCATAGCTAAAATCCAAAACTCATCAAATAAGGCTTCATTACTGTTGGTGGGTTCAGTCATTGAGATAAAGGAAGAGTGGTTCACTTCCTTCCTAAGTCTATTCTTAGTTCTAACACCTTCATAAGGGTCTCTTAAGATCAGTTCTTTAGGATGACTCAAAGAATATCTCCAATCCCTAGGTAAGGTGTGTGTAGGATCAACTCTTTTATCCAGATTTAAATTTTTTACTCCTTGGGTAATCTCTCATACTCCTTCAGTGATTTGGGACTCTACTCTCTTCTCCAAATTTTCAACTCCTTTGGGAATCTCTCTAACACAATCTTCATCTTCAATTTTAGACTCTTAGGATCAAATTCATCAAACACTACATGAGTAGTTTCCTCCACCAATAATGTCCTTTTATTAAACACCCTAAAGGATTTCCCAACACTTAAATAACCTAAAAACACTCCTTCATCAGATTTTGGGTCAAATTTCTCTAAGTGTGACTTCCTATTATTATGAATGAAAACCTTACAACCAAAGACATAGAGGTGGGAAAGATTGGGTGTCATACCCTTAAGGATCTCATCGGGTGTCATATAAAGTTTGGATCTAACATTCATCCTATTCAACACATAACATATTATATTTACCGCTTTAGCCCAAAAGTATTTTGGAAGTGAATACTTAGCAAGCATGGATCTAGCAGCCATAACTAAGATCCTATTCTTCCTTTCAGCAACCCTATTCTTCTAAGGGGTCATAGGAGCTAAGAAGTTATGACTAATCCCTTTATCCTCATAAAAGTCTCCAAATCTCTCATTTTCAAACTCTCCCCCATGGTCACTATAGATGATCAAGATCTCACAACCTAACTTTTACTGAATCCAAGTGGAGAAAGATCTAAACTCATCAAAAGACTCACTCTTATGTGACAAAAATTTAATCCAAGTGAACCTCGAGTAGTCATCAACAATCACAAATCGATAGACTTCTCCCCTAAGCTGGCAGTGCTAATGAGTCCAAAAAAATTCATGTGAAGGACTTATAAAGGTCTAGAGGTGCTAATGTCCTTAATGGAGTGGAAAGAGGATTGAACTTGCTTCCCTAGTGGGCAAGCATCACAAAGGTGATCTTTAGAGAATTTAAGCTTCGGGACACCTCTAACTAGGTCTTTCTAGGTCACTCTCCTAAAGGTTTTCATACTGGCATGACACAATCTCTTATGCCACAACTAAGAATCATAAACAACAGTTTTTAAGCAAAATAAAGTAGCACATTCAATATTATTTAAGTCAACCATATAAACATTGTTAATCAGCTTTTCCTGCAAAATAATGTAGTTATTTAAGCTTATAATACAAGTGTTTGCCAAGAATTTTATGACGAAGCCCTTATCACAAAGATGATTGATGCTGAGCAAGTTATAATTCAGACCATTTACAACCAAAACATTTTCAATCAAAAGATTTTAATTATACATGAGCCCACAACTTTCCTGGTGGTGTTATCTTCAAGAGTAACCTTGCCTCCTGTTCTGGTCTCCAGAAAAATGAATTGATTCACATCTCCAGTCATATGTTATGAGCATCCATTGCCAGGTATCACATGCTCTCATGAGGCCTTTTTTGAGAGTTTACCTATAAAATCATCAAATGTCAGATTTAGGAACCCAAACAAGTTTGGGTCCCTTCTTATGAAAAGAAGAATGCAGTGCATGTGTGTGATGCTGTGAATTATAATATTTTGGTCTCCACACCCAATGTGTACTATGGTGAACATTGCAAGTGTGTAAAATGTATCTTAGCATGTCACATGAAAAACATCTAATTTCAGGAAAAGGTTTTTTTAATCTACTTGGGTGGTGATGATTCATATAAATATTATGTGATGCATACAATGTTGGTTTGTTATTTTCAAAAGCTTTAAGATTTGCATTTAGTTAATCATGCTCAATTATTAAATCAGAATGCTTTTTATTTAAATCAGCAAATTCATAAAGTAAAGACATATGATTGTTATCAAGTAGAGTGTGATCTTTACTTAACCTTTCATGCTCTTTTTGCAAATTCAAAAACTTCAATTTCAATCTAGCATGCGATTTCTTAAGTTTCTTATATGATGTATGAATTTTCTCAAAAATTTCAAGTAATTGATCATAGGTTGGTTAGCATACCTCTTATTGATCAGATTGACAAAGATGATCACCCATTAAGCACAAAATTATTATCTCCTCTTCAACTTCAGTCTCAGATGAGTCAGATGCAGAATCCGCCTAAAAGTCATTTGGTACTGCTTCTTGTTCTTCCTATATTTAGGTTTTTCCTTACCCTTCTCCTTGCTTGGCTCTTTAAGTGTAAGGCAATCAACTTTAACATGTCCAGACTTCCTGCATTCAAAATAAATAATATCATAAGAACTTTTATAATTTTTGTTATCCTTACCTTTTTTTCACTTCTGATGATACTTATTATTTTTACTTAGGAAGCTTTTGAATTTCCTAGTGATAAAGGCAGCATTATTGCTTTCAGACCTAAAAGAATCAATATCCATATTGTTAGCCTTCAGTGCCATAGTTTTCTCCTTATTTTCTCACCTACATCAAGATTTCTTTGATTCACCCCTTGCTCGTAAGCAATGAGTGATCCAAGTAAATTATCAACATAATAAGTATTTAAATCTTTAGATTCAATAATTGCAGTGATCTTAGCATCAAAAGAAAAAGGCAAGCATCTCAAAATTTTATTTACTCTTTCATAATTAGTTAGCTCTCTTCCTAAAGCATGCAATGAGGTGACAATTTGAGTAAACCTAGTATATATGTCAGAAACCGATTCAGTAGGTTTCTTATAAACAAGTTCATAGTCATGCAATAAAATATTCAATCTAGATTGCTTAACCTCATTGGTTCCTTCATAAGTTATACACAATCTATCACAAATTTCTATACCAGTTATACAAGTTGAAACACACATATAATCTTCAAATTTCAAAGCACAGAAAAATAAATTAAAATACTTTGCATTAAGTTGTGCTAAATCTCGTTCATCAAAAGTCCATTCAGTAAAAGCAAGTTTAATTTTAATACCATTAATTTCATGTGATGGAGGTGTATAACCATCCTTAACAAGCATCCACATACGATAGTCAATTGATTAAAAATAAAAGTAGACATGCAAGTTTTCAAAAAATCAAAAGGAATAATGTCAAACAAAGGTGGTCGTGTAATAGAATATTCTTCCGTAGTATTACGATTACTAAAGTTAGCTATTAATAAAAATTCAAAAGTTTTTAAAAACTCAATTTTATGAATCCCGCTTTGATACTACTTTAAAGTTCAACAGGGATGTTAAGCCCTAATGAACTAGTCCCAAGGCTAACCAAAAGGGGGGAGGGTGAATTGGTATTTTAAAAAATCTTTCTATCAAAAGCACAAACTTAAACCAAAACCAAGATTCACCATAAAAAATAAAAGTGCAAAAATTAAATACAGTAGCGGTAATAAAGAACACATAAATTTATAGTGGTTTAGTCAACTCGACCTACGTCCACTCCCCAAAGGCGCCCTCTGAGTATTGCACTAAGCCAAATCCTCCCACCACCATACATGTAGCTGATGCCAAAGCCATAAGACCCCATCTCTTCCTCTTGACCAAACATCTAGCCTTCTATGATAGAAATCTCATCTTCTCTACTTTTTTGATCTAGAAGATCTTCCCACTGGGCTTCTCACCCAAACTCAACCTTTTGATCCTTAATCCTTTGCCAGAGAGAGAGAGAGAGAGAGAGAGAGAGAGAGAGACGAAGCCATCTCCTAGCTTAATCGAGCAAATCCACATCGCCTCCCTTAGACCCGATCAGACCTATCTCTCAATTTCCCTCCAGCCTCCATTTCCTTGCAATTTTAGCCCTAATTGAGCTCTAGTTATTATAAATAATAGTTAATTATAATTAGTTATAATTATTATAATTAAATATTTTACTTATATTTAATTATTATCAATAATAATTAGTTTTAATTAAAATAAAATTATAATTAATTTATAAATATTATGGTTAATTACTATCATTAGTAATTAACTATAATTTATCAAAATTAATTATAATTAATTATGTTAATTTAAATTAATTATTATTAGTTATAATTAAATATGATTAATTATTATAATTATAATAAATTAATTTATTAAAAAAAAGGAATTCTCTTCTTGCCTCGATCCATGTGCCATAAGCCTCCACCAAGCTGTTACTCGCAAAGTTATAAAATTATTAACTAAAAAAATCATTCTCTCATGGCTTACAATGGGTCGACAAACCCCCTACGTGCTCACGTAGTGTAGTAAGGAGGAAAACTGGTGTGGCGCTTGTGACGACATAAAAATCCTTCTTCGATGCTAGCGATGTGCTGACAAACCCCCTACACGCTCATGTAGCATAGTAGGGAAGAAAACCGGCATGGCGCTTTTGTCGAGGGGGATTAAAAGTTAATAATAAGTACCTCCAAACGCTCATGTAGTGTAGAGGGGGGAAAGAATTTGTGCTCTTTTAAAAATGTGTTTTAAACCCTTAAACACTCATGTAGCGTGCGAGGATACAAAAAATGCAACTGCGGTATCATTTTACACCTACCTGAGGCACACATATAGCGTTGAGGGGGAGGTTGCCTCTTGGTTTTTCCCCAAAATAAGGGAGACATCGGAAGGCTGACGAAATTTCATTTGAAAATGTTAAGGATTTGAGTTGAACCATAGGAGACAAGAGTTGAACTCAAGCAAAGACCTGATTGGACTGAGGGGAACTTGAACTTGATTTAAACAATTTGAACTAAAAATCTAAGTTTAAACCTGAATCATGAGAAAAGAGTCATACTTAAGTGTCCAAATTAAAGTGATAATTTCTATGGGAGTGAAGTTTATGGTGGATAAGGAGCTTCTAAAAAGACATAAGTCTTGTAATGGACAAGACTTCAAGCAAATACAACTCGAAGTGAGTACAAGGACTTGTGATAAAAGTAGCATCCTAAATACAAATTGATTGGAAAGAGGATGCAAGACTTCCAAATAAGCATCGATGAACAAGACAAAATATAAATGGAAAATAAACTCCCAATCCAAATGAACACTGAATAAACTTTCAAAGCATACATGTGTCAAACATAAGTGAATAAAGGAGGTTGACATACAACGAATGTAACATGTTGCAATGTATGCAACAGATCTTGTAAAAGAGAACTTCCTACATTCGTAATGCACATAACAACTCTACAAGTGATATTTGAGGACTAACGATGAATATAACACTACTACAATTAATGTCAATCTACTCATAGAAGAATATAATAGTTCCCTGCCAATGATAACTACCAGCATTGCATAAAAATAATGGTGGTGAATGCAATTCAAAAAAAACATTAAATAACATTATGCAATTAAATGTATTAGTCTCCAACAAAAATGGGAGGATCAATGTGCAGCAAATATACACTTGTGAAATGACAATAATCAACAACCACTTAATATCTGTCAAAAAGCACTAGCTCCCCACAAGCAGAAGCAGATGATATGCAACAGATGTAGGCTCCTACAAGTTATTATAGAAGACCCTTTTGTATCCAATACACTATACTCCCATTAGTAAAGATGTACAATGTGCAATAAGTGTAGAAGCTTATGAGTCATTACGAGAGACATGTCTTGCACTCAACATACTATCCACGGGAAAATATAGAAGGACAGTGGCAAACAAAGGCTCCTACAATATGCCATAGAAGACTCATTATGCATCTAATGTAATGCTCATAAGAAAAATGCACAATACCTACAAAAAATATAATTGCCTATGGCTAGCGCTAAAAGATTTGTATACAATGCGATGACCGTGAACAAAGGCATTATACGAATGAAGTTATCTATAGATAAAAGAAGGAGATTCGTTAGTGCACTATAATTCACATGCAGAGAATAACGAGTAGTTTACGACAGTCTACCTGTACAAACTAGCAAGTAACTTAATCCATAAATTACTACAAAATACCACTGAATCCACAACACTCATACAAGTGGACAAATGGTGAGTTCAAATTCTCTAATAAAATATTTTGAGCATTAAAATGGCAGTACTCGCACAATTACAAATGTTTCAAAGTAACCATACACGTGCACCCTAGTTTGTATACATATAGGTAAACTAAAGGGCTAAATGCTATCACAAGACACGTATGGGCCCCAACGAGCGTGTTATTGGTACGTATGTGACTTCTAGGGATGTTGTGCAGGTCAATAAATTTGAATCCAATCCTCCTATGTAATAGGAGTCGACAAGGTTAAAAAAATAACTATAAAATATCCCCCAAACACCCGTATGGGCCACAACGAGCGTGTTATAAGTACACACGTGACATCTTGGGATGCTTCATGGGTCAATAAGTGAATTCAAGTTCGAAACCGATCCTTCTATATGGATTAATAGGAGTTATTACGGTTCAAACCATCAAATAAATAAATGGTCTAGTGGCCGATTTATTTATTTTAATAGATTCATATTAGGCCTTCAAGGCCTAAACAATGAGAATTCACTAACAAAGGCATAAAGCCTATGAAACCTGATCCTCTATCGACAGCTCGACAGAGTTGAAAAGGTTCATCCACAAAATGCAAATATCTTCAAATGAAAATGACCATTAACACCCCGATTATGCCCATGTTGAATAAAGATCTTAACCGGAGGGGTTTACAAATATTTTCAAATGCCACTCTACTACTTAAAATTTCAAAACCCCAAAACCCAAAATATTTAAAATTAAAATAAATCCATCAACACTTAATGCAAAATCTATTCACCCTCTATAATAGCTTACTGAGGTGGACAAATTAAAATTTACTTCAGCTCACATAGTGCTAATGCCTAGTTTAAAATATTACTAGGATCCATTCTCAAATAATATATTATTAGTAAGGATGTGGTACGTGTCCTCTAACTAGCAGTTTTGAAGCCAAATGGCACCACAGTATAAATGGTTATGACCCGGGGCCATCTGAACCAAATGGTTTTGGCGTCAAATGGCACCACGAAATACCAATTATTGCATAAGCCAATATGTTCCTTATTGGCATTAAATACTTGAGTTAAGAATCAATAGGATATGATCGATAGGGCACGAAGCCCTCTGATAGCTAAGGTGGATCCAAATTTGTCCCCTTAGATAAACATTCAACTGAGGTCTATAAGATCCCCATGGACGAAGCAACCCATGGCTACCGACAAGGATCTTTTTGACAGGTTGGGTCGATTACCTCCTCTGACTAAGTAGACCAGGGACCATGATGGCCTAGGAAGATGAAACCATAGGATCTTGATTGGGTCCATTATTCATTCCCCTACCATCCATTTTAAGTGCAAATGGTGAAATTTCTATCAGGAGGGGTAAGTAACTATAGGGTCTTGTACTTATAGGAAACTATAACTCAGATCATAAAGTCCTCACAAAATGAGGGCCAAATCTCTTGGTAGTATCTTATCTACAAACCCATTTTCCTTTCAAAACTTACCGCAAAACTTAATTCGTTAAAACTCCCTTGCTAAAGAAAAGCAAAAGTCAGGTGAAGGCTGTGACTAAATTTTTGGAGCCCACATATTACTAGCAACTCCATTTGGGATTGATTTCTCTTTTCTTCTTTAGCTAGTCATCTCAGTGCTATAATAGCAGCTATATCAATTCGTACTTAAAATTCTGAGTATTATTGGAAATGATTATTCAATATAAAATTTTCTAAAATGATCATTCATACATATGTTAAGATAGCATATTCAGTGAAGCTTTAAATTTATGTTATTTTGAATTTCTTGCTAATGTTATCTACTTTTATTTATATTCTATGTAAGTCTCTGCACTTTGAAAGTGTGGTGTGATGTATCAGATTCTGATTACTAACTCTTATCTTTTATTCATGCATATGGATCTATAGAATACCTCATTTACTTTCCAACTGGGGCATGGTGCTAGTATTCAACTCGCAAATGCAATTTTTAACACTAAAAATAACGGAGCTACCATCCAGTTTGGTAGTGTTGATTTTCCTGTAGTGATTGCAGGAAATATCAAAGTTGCTACACGTTAGACGCATCTGCTAGCATCGCGGGCCATTGCTATCTTTGAAAATCCTCACAAGAGGGTTTCTTTGTTCGAAAGGTTGTCTCAACCTGAAGCCTTAACTACTAAGAGCGTCGTATCCATAAGAAGAATATCAGTGGTGACTGCCAACACCTCTACCCTACCGATTGGGTTATATATTCCCGAGAAATATGATGTTGAAGCCTCTTTATTTGGAGGAAGGCCCACAAGGAGGCAGAGAAGGAAGATGAATGCTAAACTCTGAGCTTAGTTGCAACTGGTGCCGATCCAGCCTTCAAACCTACCTGCCCAAGAGCCTGGTGTTACCATTCCAAAGTGGAATGGGTTTACAAATCTAAAATGAGTTAAGAAAAATAGCTCTACTAGGGAGCTAAAGAAATCCTTTTTGGATTAAGGACCAGAAGTCCCAGCTCCTCAGAAGAAAAATGAACCTGAAACTCTCTTGGCATGGGTCCACAGGGTCCTGAAGATGGTGAAAGAGAAAGGTCTGAAGAAGAAGTTCCAATAGCCTTTATTGATTGAGGCTAGGAGAACCCCACCAAGAGAATGATTATCTATTATGGTGGAGAGAAAAGAAAGAAAATATGTCCCATGTGGTGAGCTCTGGTGTGTGACACCTGAACCTCAGGTTCAATGATCCGCCATCGAATGGTCCCGATGAAAAGAAAAAGAAATCTGGAGGCCCATGCCTCATAGAGAATATAGAAGATAAATAAGAACTGATATGGGCATGACATTCGGTGAGTTCTCTCATAGATCCACCCCATCTATAAAGAGCATCAGAAATGGGTCCCAAAAATGATCCATAGTGACATGTAGTATCAAAATCTGCTCCAGGATCGTCCAGGACGATCTGGGATCGTCCTGGGACGATCAGTTGAGAATTTGCTCCAGAATTTGCCTAGATTTGCTCCAGGTGTTTTTCTGTAGGCATCGTCCAGGCCGATCGAGGCATCGTTCAAGCCGATTGGCACTGTTCAAAATATCAGCCGGAAAATAGTTCTAGGAAACGTCCAGGACGATCCAATTTGGTTTGATCGTCCCGGGACGATCTGGCGATCGGCCGGGCCGATCTGTGTTTTATAAAGCAGAAATCAGTCGTTTTGAAGAGAAAGAAAATCATAAAAAAATAAAAATATCTTTTGAGGAGAGAGAAAGTCAAGGGATTTTTGGAAAAAGTGGATTTTCGGGCGACGCGGAGCTGTTTTCATCTGACGAGACTGTTCGAGAAATTGCTGTACGCAAGGTAAGGCACATTCCGCCTTTCTCAATTTTCAGAACCGTCGTGTTTGGCGGTATTTTCTGTCCGGATTTTGTTTCCGTTAG
>NW_021320094.1:461972-473584 GCF_001605985.2 Dendrobium catenatum
TTTAGCTATTAATTAAATATCTGATATCTGATTTGATATGATTCTGATTTCTGTATCTATGTGTAAGCAAATCTGATTCTGATTTCCGTACGATATAAATCTGATTCCGATCTGTATACTATGATTCTGATATGATTCTGATACGATTCTGTTCTGTTCCGATATGATCTGAACTTCTAATTTCTGTACGATTCCGTTTCTGATTTGATATGTGTGATCTGTTTTGTTTCTGATTTGATACGACTTCTAGTTCCGTACAGTTCTGTTTGATTTGATATTTGTTCAGTTCAGTCCGATTTGATATCTATCTGATTCTGTTCTGATTTCTGTACGGATTTCTGTCTGATGTGTTGGTTTTGAGATTCTGAGAATTTTGATTGGAGGTTTCTTGCTTGCTCAGCAGTTGAGCTCACTCTTGTTTTCTGGTGTATTTCAGGTTCTGGGAAAGGGAAGGAAGTCCAGGAATAGATTTCAGAGTGTTATCAATATAGGTATTGTTTTGTACCTTTTGATTTTTGTACAGTCATGGCTTTTCTGTTCTGTCTTTCTTTCTGGTTAAAAGCCATGTACTGTATCTGTAGATGATTGTTTTGAGGAAAAAAAAATATAGATGTTTTGTTCCGCTGCATTTGATGATTCATAGTAGCTCTGTGTCTGTGTGTCGGTGTGTCTATTGAGTTAAATTATTTGGAAGATTCAGTTCCGAACCAAATTCCATAACCAGATCCTGGTCAGTCTGTTTGTTCCGTGTCGCGACCCGGTGCGAGCGGGATCAGTCCCGGATCGGGTCGGGTCGTGACATGACACCCCTCCCGATGGTCGACACCTTGGAAAATACTCCAGGGGATCCCGTCGCTCTCCATTCCCTTTAAAGGAAGAGACTAACTTCGACCGCAGCCCACAAGTCTAAAAAATCTCTTTGCCTAACCAAAAATTGGAGATCTAGTGGCATCACCACTCAGAGATCCGAGTACTAGAAGAAAATATATAAGAATAACAAAATATAGAAGGAGAAGAATATCTAGAAGGGGAAGAAAATATCAAAGAATATATGGAGGAAAACTTAGAAGAAGAATTGGAAGAAATAAATAATACCTTGGATATGAAAGTTGTCTATATGTTGACCCATATAGATATCGATGATGGCATTGATTATGATGATGATGAAGATGACGATCGTTGGCAACCGCCACCCAGGAAAGTATATCGACACCGCCACAGAGATGGGGTCCACCACTATCAGAGGTTTCCTTTCCCAAGTTGAAGAGGAAGTGGAGGAAGTAAAGGAGAATCCTTTTGATGTCGAAGATGTCACACTTGCTAAAATGTAGTGGCATATGAGATGACAAATGAGAGCAAAGGATAAGAAAATCTCTCAGTTAAATGAGAAGATGATTGAGATAATGACCCAAATGGTGATAATGATGTATATGATGCAGAGAAATACTAGAGTTGGCCCTATGCCCAATCCTCCTCCGAATCCTCCAAACTTTAAAATGCCTCACGTCTCAGGAGTACAGGACACTCTTGAAGGTGGTCATGAGATCCATAACATCGTCGGCCAACCCACCCCATAAAATGTTAAAAGTATTTTCAAACTTGTGACTGCTACACAGTTAGAAGGAATAACCATAAAAAATATTAGGGCTATTATAGCCATTGATTAAACATAAAAGATCGTGGGTAAGGGTCATTTATATCCTATTGAATATGACCAAGTACCATACCCGAAAGGGTATTCAATCCCAAAGTTTAATATTTTCAATGGTAATAACAACCCCAGGCAGCACTTGACACAGTTTAAAGCCACTTGTGGGTAGGAGGCAAGGATGCCGTAGTCTTTCGATAATTCGTCAGCAGTTTGACAGCAACTGCTTTTGAATAGTACATTGAACTACCAAATGATTCTGTGAAGACCTTCATAGAATTAGAAACTATATTTGTGAAGAGATACGCCGGTGCAACAAAGAAGATAACGATCACTGACCTTGCTCTGGATAAAAGAAAAAGAGAAGAATCAATAACAAAATATATCACTTGTTGGCACAATCTGAGCATGAAATATGAGCAATAACTTTAAACAGAGCATGCTGTATAATTATTAATGGGAAACATTGATGACAAAATGTAACACTTCTTATGTATGGCTACATTTAGTACATTTTAAGATCTGTTGGATAGAGTGGCTAACTTTGAGAAACTGAACTTATTGAGATTAGAAATTACTCTGATAAGCCCAAGAAGGCTAAGGCCCCAGGTGCTAGAAGAGGTGAAGCTGACTCCACATTCTTCTCTATAGCTGATAAGGGGAAACAAGTGGTATATAATGTAGATTAGGGCAAGCAACCAATATAGTATAAAGAAAAACCCAAGCAGGCCTACAACCCTAACCCCCAACCGAAGCTGATACTCGGGGAAAATGATAGGCCACGAACATTCCAAGGTGGAGGAGAATGCCTGAGGAAAGCAATGGGAACTAGTGATAGAACATTCTAATCCCTCAGTCATAAAATTAATAAAGAATATTCAGTTAAGAGGGATAGTGTCACCAAATTATTTCGATAGGCAGTTAAAATGGGCTTGGAACTGCTAGAGTGTAAGAGGCACAAGGAGTCAAAACACATTGGTGACCCAAATTATTGCCTATACCATCAGTTAGTCAGTCATCTTATTAAAGATTGTTATATCTTTAAGGATTTACTCGAAAGAAAGTACCGGAAGGGAGAGATCACATAGTCAGACAATATATTGACTCATCCCAAGAAAGAATCAACTCAGGTGGTTACATCCTCTTTTGTACCCCTAGTTAAAAAAGTAGAAATGAAAAGAAGTTAGCTCAAGAATACCAGTGAGAAACTATAGTCTCCAGGAAGACAGTGAAAATATTGAAGTAGCTTGAAGGTGTTTCAGGTGTAAAGTGGAATTCTCATATTTATCCTATGATAGATTTGAAGACACTGCCTATGGTACGAGCTTCTACTTCTAAATAATTCCCCAACCAAGCTGGCACTTCGAAGCCTAGAAGGGTGAAATCCTCTAAGAAGAAGTCCAAGTTGAAGAAGCTCAATGAGAAAATGACTGCCATTCAAAGGGTTATTGACAGTCTGGAAGAATACTAACATACTATGAGGTGACCTATCAAGCTCACTGACTTCTTCTCAGAGCTTAAAATAGAGGAACCTAAAGAAGTATGTCGGGTCATCTCGGTGGCACCAAGTACCTTGACAAAAGAAGAATACACTGAGTAAGTTACTTTTAAATCCTCTCTGATGGTGACATCAATGGACTATAGCTCAGAAGAGAACTTGTATTTTCTAGAGGAAGATGAATCAAACCCTGGCATAACATCACAGATGGGGCATATAAACTTTGGTGGTGACTCCAAATCAACGGATGAATCCCTAAATGCAAAAATGGCTAACTCTAAAGATAATGTGCCATTAAATGACTTTGAACTAGAGAGATCGCTAAAGTATAATTGTGAAGCGGCAAGATATTACTGCCTCCACAAAAAAAAGAGGCCTCCAATAAAGACAAGGAGAAAGATATTGTTATTAATAATGATATAATCCCTAAAGATTCTAAGAAAAGAATACTTCAGCCAAGGGGATAAATTATAATATCTTATCTCATCTGAGAAAGATACCTGCACAACTGAGCATATATGATGCTGTAGTAATGTCTGAATACCTTCGACAAACTTTAATTCATGCTCTCGAAGAACCAGAAATGTATGAGGTGTATTTTGCTGAACATAATATGATTGAGGTTCTACAAGTTTGTAATGAGCCATTCATCACCTTCTCTGAAGATGACATGATGCTTGGGACCTCTTACCATAATCGTCATCTGTATGTTACTTTAGAGAGCGATAAGATGATCATCAGTTGAATCTTGATCAATCCTGAATTTCCATAAATCTAATAATCTTGAAAGCACAGAGATCTCTCTACCTTCATATGGAATAACTTTGGTCAGATAAGTTGATGATGCATGATTTTAATGAGAAAGGACAAAAGACCCTTGTATCATTCATGCTCTCTTATGTATTTAGAGAGCTCCATACATAAGCTAAGTTCCATGTGATTGATGATGATACTTCATTAAAGGTGGTACTAGATCATCCCTGGTTAAAAGAATATGGTGTTGTCCCGTCAATATTACACCAGTGTGATATATCTTAGAGATGGAGAAAAATTCACGAGCTCTAGTGACATTCCGCCCTTTACAGTTTTTGAAGCAACTGTTTATGAAGATTCATAGTACTTCATGCTAAAGAATCAAAAGTCTTTCAGTTCTCTCGAGGCTAAAGCATCAAACTCAAAGGCTGTAAAGTAACCTAAACGGAAAGGTGAGAAAAAGTAGGTGGGGAAAAAGAAGGTAACGCTGACTCTTCCCAAGGCGCAAACTCTTCCCAAATTAATGACCATTCCCAAAGAGAAAAAATGCATGCCTCATCTAGGGAGTGATACAGATGAAGATGTTGTCACTCCAACTAATTCTCGAAGAGTATGTCAGTCTACGGTCGAATGGAGTAAGGAAGATGAACATTCAAATGATGATTATGACTACGACTTTATCTATATGAATAAGGTGCAGTGTGTGTTCTCCAGAAGAATAGATAGTCTATCAATCTCAGATAGCATACTCGCAGTTGCACGTGTTCCATTACAACACTTCAAAGAAATTATTCCATGTGAGGTACATAAAGTTGAAGAACTCGCCACCCTTTATTTGCCTCCCCATAAAAATTGGACTGTGCTATGAATTATATTATATTCTACTAGAATATGCGAAGAGGAAATTAATGATTTGTGTTGTATGCTCCTCGATTCTGAAGAGTTTCTACCTACGAGTCTACTTAGGTTTAATACCAAAAGTATTCATAAAATGCTATGAAAGCAAATCAATATTCCTACGACTAAATGACAATTTCGTACATGCTTGGGCCTCTAGTATAGAAGGAATCTGCATCCATTATGATAGAAGGATATAGCTGCATATAAGGGTATTGGATTCATCAAGCGAAAATTTCTCCAGAAATAAAATTGTCAAGCCATCACATTCAGAGAAATTGAATCTAATGATATTAATGCTGAGGAGATATAGGAAGTTGATGATTATGATAATCAACCCATAGAGGACAAGCCTGCACCAGAAGAATTAGAAGATGGTGGACAGTAGACCACTAGGGATGAATTAAAAGAAGTCAACTTGGGAATTGAGGAAGATCCTTGCCCAACCTTTATTAGTTTTCTCCTACTCGATGAGCAAATAGAAGAAATAAAAGAATTTATTTGTGAATTTAGGGATTGCTTTGCCTGGACATATGCTGAGATGCCCAACTTATACCCTGATGTGGCAGTTCATAAGTTAGCCATCAAGAATGATGTATCACCCGTCAAACAAGCTCCAAGGAGAATGAGATTGGAGATTGAAGAACAGGTGATTGCAGAAATAAAGAAGCTTAAAGAGGCAGGCTTCATTCAAGAAGAAAAATATGCTGATTGGATCACCTATATTATCCATATGAAGAAGAAGAATGGTCAAATCCACATTTGTATTGACTTTCAAGACCTCAATAAGGCGTGCCCAAAAGATGAGTTTTCACTTCCTATATCCGAACTCGTGGTGGATAATATGTCTAATTATGACTTATTCTCCTTCATGGATGGGTCATTAGGATATAATCAAAATAGGATGACACCTGAGGATGAAAAGCACACATTATTAAAAATTTCCATCGACATTTTTTGTTATACGGTCATGCCCTTTGTCCTGAAGAATTATTATGCTATATATCAACGTGCAATGATGCGTATATTTAACAAGCTAATACATCCAAACGTCGAGTGCTATATTGACGACTTTGTTGTCAAAAGCATGGATCGAAGAGATCACCTAGATGACTTGAGGATTGTATTTGAAAGGATCATAAAGTTTGATCTGAATATGAACCATCTAAAATATGCTTTTAGGGTCTCCTCAGACAAATTCTTAGTGTATGTTGTTTATCATCAAGGTATCGAGATTGACCCCAATAAGATCAAGGCAATCACAGAAATTCCACGACCAAGAAACCTGTGATAATTATACTCCATGCAAGGGCAACTGGCTTTCATTCGACGATTTATATCAAATCTATCAGGTAAGTGCCAGCCATTTTCAAAATTAATGGAGAAAGATGTTCGTTTCATGTTAGACGTAGAGTTTCAGGAAGCAATTGATAACATCAAAAGATATCTGTTGAATCCACCTATTCTGGTAGCACCAATTCCGGGGAAGCCTCTTATACTATATACGACAGCACTAGAAGAGTCCCTTGGAGCATTGTTGGCCAAAAATAATGAAGAAGAAAAAGATAGTGCACTCTATTATATCAGTCGGAGATTGATCAAAGTAGAGATCCACTATTCCCCAATTGAGAAGCATTGCCTAGCATTAATTTTTGCAGTTCAGAAACTCTGCCACTACATACTCTCTCACATGGCTACATTGATATCAAAGATCAATTTGCTGAAGTTCTTGACAATAAGACCATACTTGATAGATCTTCTAGCAAAGTGGGTAGTATTGTTTCTATAGTTTGATATCACATACATACCACAAAAGATAGTGAAAGGGCAAGCCTTGGCATATTTTCTCACCGTGGATCCTATCCTGTAGATTGTCCGCTAAATTATAATTTACCCGATTAGCAGATCATGTAGGTCGAAGAAAATGAGTAATCACGATTTTGGGCGATGTATTTCTACAGTGCATCATCAATTAAACCTACTCGACCTTTGAATATTGCAAGGGCCCGAGTCGGCATTACTCTCATTTTTGTAGCACCCGAGGGAGGAAAAATGAGATTTTCATTAAGTTTGATTGAACTTTGAAACAACAATAAAGTCGAGTATGAAGCTTTAATAGTATGACTAGAGATTGCGATCGATGTCAGAATCTAAAACCTCCAAGTCTTTTGTGATACTCAGCTTGTGATAAATCAGGTCCTCAAAATTTACTAGGTTGGCAAACTTGAATTGGTCCATTACAACCGGTCAACTCTCGAGATTCTAAAATAGGTGTCAAATGCTATAATAGCCTGAGTTCTTTGAGGTCCAAATGCCAAGGCATATTGTCTAGCCAAATTATCTAAAGATGATTCAAACACGGATGATGAGATGTCTATTTAAATTATGGTTGTCAGTCATCAGATCTTAGAGCTGACAATCTTATAATACTTGCAGGCAGAGGGAATACTAGATTCAAGCCAGTAGGATACAACCCCAGTTGATCCTCAACGTCCCCAATAGATTACTATTGAAAATCAACCAGAAGAACGTCAGATAGTCAAGAGGCACATGACCAGTAGATGCTCAGAATCGTGGTTGCATTGCCTCGATGTTAAGGAAGGAGATGATTGGAGGAAACCCTTCATCGACTATTTCAAAGAAAGAAAACTCCCAATGGATAAATCTATAGCTGCACAAATTCAAAAAAGGGCATTACGATATGCATTTGTCAACGACATGTTATATTATTGAGCTTTCGGTCAAATGTGGCTAAGGTGCCTAGGGACCAAGGAAGCTGATAAAGTGGTAGTGGAAGTCCACGAAGGACTTTATGGTGCACATCAATCAGGTCCCAAAATGGCTGCTAAAATTAAGAGAATGGATTACTATTGGCTGGCCATGGTCAGAGATTGTATTGATCATGCTAAGAGGCGTTATGAGTGTCAAATTCACGGTGATGTTATACATCAACCGCCAAATCCTCTACACCCAACAGTAGCATCATGACCATTTGAATATTGGGATACATATATAATTGGTCTAATAGATCCACCATCATCAACGGGACATCACTTCATTCTTGCAGGAACAGACTACTTCTCGAAGTGGGAAGAAGCAGCTCAATTCAGAGAGGTCACATTCAAGCATGTGATTAATTTCTTTACCCATAATATTATCTATAAATTTGGTGTACCATGCTGTACAATCTTAGACAATGGTACCACATTCAAGAGTACAAAAAATTTACAAGTTTGTTTATCGACACTAGATTAATTGGCGATATTCATTCATATACAACTTAAGGGAAAATAGCTTGGTTTGGCTCTTCAATAAACACTGATGAAATTGTTGAAGAAAATTCTCACCATGAATAAATGAGAGTGGCATACGAAGATGGCAGAACCGCTGTGGGCAAATCATTAACTTATAAAATGCTAACCAAAACCACTTCTTATTAATTAGTGTTTAGTGTTGAAGCTGTATTACCACTTGATGTTGAACTACCCTCACTTCAGATAGCAATCCATAATAATCTCACTCAAGAATATAATACTCGCTTGAGAATGGAAGAGCTCAAGCACTCGATGAGATTAGACTGCAAGCTCAATAAAATCTAGAAATATGTCATTGAAGAATGGCAAAATCATTTAATCGGATGGTGCATCCTCGGACATTTCAAGAAGGGGAATTGGTCCTGGTGTTGAGAAGGCCAATCATCTCATACCAAAGAATCGGTGGCAAATTTATATCCAATTGGGAAGGCCCCTTCATTATCAAGAAGGTGTACCAAGGAGGAGCATATCAGTTGATTGATCTGGATGGTCAGAGGCCTATGTTGCCTATCAATTACAAATATTTAAGGAAGTGCCAGACATAAAATTGCCTAAGAAAATCTTGTGTTCAATTTGTTATGTATTTAGTACAAATTAAGTATCACATATGCATTTTATATTTTAAAATTCTCTTGTATGATAAGAATGCATTTCAAAATTCTCCCTAAGACTAGGGCATTTTAAATATTTATTTGGGTCGACATCGCGTTGTGTGCCAAGATCATCGAATAAATATTTAAAATCTTAAAAATACAAAGCATATCTAAATATCCCTGCAAAATAGGGGTATTTTAAATATTCATTTTAGTCGACATCATGCTACATGCAGAGATCCCAAAATAAATATTTAAAATCTCAAAATCTCAAATTTATTCTACTTTGAAATATCCTTGTGAAATAGGGGGCATTTTAAATATTTTTTTCAGGTAGACATTACACTGCATGCCGAGATCCCTGAATTAATATTTAAAATTATTAATCCAAATATTCTTTCATGCTAAAGAATACAACTATTTCTTTTATAAAGTATATGCAGCTGATCTTTCAAAGGATCGAGCAACATCTTATCCAATAAACCAAGGTTCAAAAATCAAGAAAGAGACTTTTATGGCTACACACTCCAACAAATTGAGCCAAAAATACTTGAAGTCTTTTGACAGCCTGAAGCTTAAGGTTTGAATGGGTGTAAAAGGCTGGATCCAACATGCTCAAATATGATCAGATCATTGGCAGCTCTGTCTACTCAATACGCCATAAGAATGGTTGTAGTAGCAGAACCCCCATTTCATCAATCCATTAGTAGGGTTTATAGAAAGTATGAAGGCTAATTTGACTCGACAAGTTTAAGTGATCGTAGTCTACAAAATTCTCCCGAATGAGTAGAGAATCAAAGTTCTAAGGGAAGGAGAAGTTACGAATAACTATCGAATGCTCATAGACTTAAAATTTTCAACCCTAAAGGAGAACTCCAAATCCACCAACTTCAGTTAAATTTGTATTGGGAAGCACATTTCTCATAGCTCAAGTCTGAAGACTAAATGGGTGTAAAAGGTCGGATCCAATAAGCCCAAATATGGCCGGATCACTGGTAGCTCTATTTACTCAACTCTCCATAAGAAAGGTCGTAGTAGAGGAATGCCCATTTCAGCAACCCGGGGATGAAGAGCTATCAAATCTTAGCTCACCCGATCTGATGAACTCATGTGACTCAGATTAAAGTCTCATCAAGTGGTCAAGGATTAAGATACTACCCAGGTTTAGTACTACTAATGAAATTCGAGACTACAAATCCTTCAGCAAATCCATAAAGCATAAAGTGAGGATCAAAGGAATTCTTTTTCAACAAGTCCACCAAAGCATAAAGCAAAGAACCGTAGAAAATATCCTAAAGTTTTTACAAAGTTTAAGGCTGAACTAAGAGGATTTTGTCATTAACAAGTTTGCTATTCACAAAGCTCTGGACCGATATTTTTTTGCCACTGACCTAATACGAATCTAAAAGGTTTAGGTCACTAGCATCTATTCATTCATCAAGCCTGTCAAAGCAAGAATTATAGGGTCAAAGGAATATAAATCTCCTGAAAAATCACTATTGATAAATCAGGTAATCCTCCATCAATGTCTGTAGTAAAAAACAAAGGACAAAATAAATCAAAATCTCAGAACTCATGCCAAAGATATGGAATGAGCACACTGGATGATACCTACAAATGTCCCTAAAGACTGGGGGCAATTTAAATATTTATTTGTGTCGACATCGCGCTGCATGCCGAGATCCCCAAATAAATATTTAAATTTCTTTCCAAAATACAACTAGAGGAGAGAAGAATGTGGAAGAGCCTTTGTAAATTGAATGTGCTATCAGAATAAAGTATATTTTGAGCAAGATACTATCAACAAAAGAGATAGTAAAGTCCTGCCAACTGATGAGTCTGAAAAGTCCAGATAAATTTCAAATGATATAATAAAAGAAGAGAAAATGAGGTGATATTGCTACCTACTATCATCAATCTACAAAGTAGCACTCTAAGAATCTGAGTACGAAGTACTCTCTCACTATCCCACGGATCTCTACTTGATCAAGAGCAAATATATCAACTATGTGGAAGATTACAAATACATTTAAAGATCCATGAAGATGTAGAGATGGACTCTTGGAGATCCACTAAATGAAAACAATAATGTGACATCCAAGTGAACTTTTGGAGATCCACTAAATGAAAATCTTAGAGTGACATCCAATCAAACTCTTGGAGATCCACTAAATAGAACCACTATGTAACATCCAGAGTGAATATATGGAGATCCACATGGTCAACTAGATTATAACAAACATGATTTGCTCTAGACGTGTATCACATTTATTGGGGGGCATTTGTTGACCTCTGAACTAAGAATAAAAGAGAAAGTGAGAGAGATCATCTTACCTCGTATATGTTAAGAAGATCCCATAAATATCGTAAGAAATCTCGAAACTCTTATCACTGCCAGCTCTACCAAGATCCCGGATATATTGCTGCTACCTCGTACACCCGAGCAGCTTCGAACTCATTTCCTACAAATACCTCATAGAGAAACTAACGCTGCTCTTCGATGCCTTTAAAATGATGACCAAATGAAGCATCAATTCTGTTCTTCTCCCACATGATCTCTTCTCCCACTGTCGAAGCCGACCAAAGCCTCTGACTAAGCTCTAGCAAAATCCTCCTAGATCTACTTCTTCCTCCTCAAATCCTCCATTCCTTTAATACAAGCCGACTACACCAACCAAATCCTCCAACCACCATACCTATAGCTAATGCCAAAGCTATAGGACACCATCTCTTCCTCTTGACCAAACATCTAGCCTTCTATGAAAGAAATCTCGTTACCTCTACTTTGCCAATCTAGAAGTTCTTTATACCGAGCTTCTCACCCGAACTCCACCTTTCGATCCTTAATCCTGAGAGAGAGAGAGAGAGAGAGAGAGAGAGAGAAAGAGAGAGAGAGAGAGAGAGAGAGA
>NW_021320094.1:473668-482476 GCF_001605985.2 Dendrobium catenatum
ACCCCATCGTTACTCACAAAGGAATAAAATTCTTAACTAAAAAAATCCTTCTCTCATGGCTTGCAATGGGCTAGCAAATCCCCTACGCGCTCACTTAGTGTAGTAGGGAGGGAAACCGGTGAAGCGCTTGTGATGACTTAAAAATCCTTCTTTAATGCTAGTGATGAGCCGCTAAACCCCCTACACGCTCACACAGCGTAGTAGGGAAGGAAACTGGAGCGGCGCTTGAGGCGAGGGGGATAATAAATAATAATAATAAGTACCTTCAAATGATCATGTAGTACAGAGGGGGGGAAGAAATTATGCTATTTTAAAAATGTGTTTGAAACCCTTAAACGCTCATATAGTGGGTGGCAATAAAAAAATGCAACCACGGTGTCATTTGACACCTACATGTAGTGCTCATATAGTGTCTAGGAGAAGGCTACCTCTTAGTTTTTTCCCTAAATGGGGGAGACGTCGGGAGGCTGTCGAAATTTTATTTGAAAATGCTTAAGAATTAAGTTGGACCACAGGAGACAAGACTTGAACTCAAGCAAAGACCTGATTGGATTAAAGGTGAACTTGAACTTTATTTAAACAATTTGAACAAAAAATCTAAGTTTAAACCTGAATCATGAGAAAAGAGTCATACTTAACTGTCCAAATTAAAGTGATAATTTCTGTGGGTGTGAAGTTTATGGTGGATAAGGAGCTTCTAAACAGACATAAGGCTTGTAATGGACAAGACTTCAAGCAAATATAACTCGAAGTGAGTACAAGGACTTGTGATAAAAGCAGCATCCAAATATAAATTGATTGGAAAAGAGGATGAAAGACTTCCAAATAAGCATAGTTGAACAAGAACAATAGAAACAACAAATAAACTCTCCATGCAAATGAACACTGAATAAACTCTCAAGGCATACAAGTGACGAACATAAGTGAATTAAGGAAGTCGACATATAACAAATGTAACAAGTTGCAATGCATGCAACAGATCTTGTAAAAGAGAACTTCCTACATTCATAATGCACACAACAACTCTACAAGTGACATTTGAGGACCAGCGATGAATACAACACTGCTACAATTAATATCAATCTACTCATAGAAGAATATAATAGTTTCCTGTCAATGATAACTGCCATCATTGCATGAAAAGATTCATGGCGAATGCAATTCAACAAACATTCAATAATATTATACAATTAAATCTATCAGTCTCCTACAAAAATGGGAGCATCGATGTGCAGAAAATATACACATGTGAAATGAAGATAATCAACAACCACTTAATATCAGTCGAAAAGCATATGCTTCCCACAAGCAGAAGCAGATGATATGTAGCATATATATGATCTTACAGGTTTTTGTAGAAGACTCTTTTGTAGCCAATACACTATACTCCCACTAGTAAAGATGTACAACTTGTAATAAGAGTAGAAGCTTATAAGTCATTATGAGAGACATGACTTGCACTCAACATACTATCCGCAGGCAAATATAGAAGGACAGTGGCAAATATAGGTTCCTACAACCTGCTATAGAAGACTCATTATGCATCTAATGTATTTGTCTCAATCAAAATGTAGAATACCTACAACAAATACAAATGCCTATGGCTAGTGTTGGAAGATTTGCATACAATGCGATGACCGCAAACAAAGGCATTGTTATCAATAGATAAAAGCAAGAGATTAGTTAGTGCACTACAATCCATATGTACAGAACAATGAGTAGTGTACGACAATCTACCTGTATAAAGTAGCAAACAACTTAATCAAGAAGCTGCTACAAAATGCCACCAAATCCATAACACTCATATAAGTGGATAGAAGGCGTGTTCAAATTCTCAAATAAAATATTATGTGCATTCAAATGGAAGTTAATCGCACAATTACAAATGTTTAAAAGTACCTCTACACGTGCATCATAGTTTGTATATACATAGGTACACTAAAGGGATAAATGCAATCATAAGACCCGCATGGGCCCCGACGAGCATGTTATTAGTATATAGATGACGTCTAGGGATGCTGTGCAGGTCAATAAATTCAATCCTGATCCTCCTTAGTAGTAGGAGTTGACAAGGTTAAAAAAAACTATAAAAAGCCCCCCCAAACACACGTATGGGCCCCGACGAGTGTTATAAGTACACACATGACGTCTTGGGATGCTTCGTGGGTCAATAAGCCTATTCAAGTTCAAGCCCAATCCTTCTATGTGGATTGATAGGAGTTGATATGATTTGAACCAACAAACAAATATGTGATGGTGGTGATTAGTATATTTATTTTAATATGTTTATATTAGGCCTTCAAGGCCTATAACAATGAGAATTCACTAATAAAGGCATAAAGCCTATGAAACTCGATCCTCCGTCAACAGCGTGACAAAGTTGACAACGTTCATCCACAAAATGCAGATATCTTCAAATAGAAATGCCCATTAACACCTCGATGATGGTCTTATTGAATGATGATCTCAATCGAAGGGGTTCACAAATATTTTCAAATGGCACTCTACTACTTAAAATTCTAAAACCCCAAAACCCAAAATATTTAAAACTGAAATAAGTCCATCAACACTTAAAGTAAAATACATCCACCCTCCATAACAGTTTGTCAAGGTGGACAAATTAAAATTTACTTCAGCTCATACAGAGCTAATGCCTAGTCAAAAATATCACTAAGATCCATTTTCAAATAATCTCCTATCAATAAGGATATGGTACGTGCCCTCTAACCGATAGTTTTGCCGCCAAATGGCACCGCAGGATAAATGGTTATGACCTGGGGCCCTCTGAACTGAGTGGTTTTGCCGCCAAATGGTACCATGAAATACCAGTTATGGCCAAAGCCAATATGTTCCTTATTGGAATCAAATACTTGAGTTATGAATCGATAGGGCATGAAGCCCTCTGTTAGCTAAGGTGTATACAAACTTGTCCCCTTAGACAAACATTCAACCCAGGTCTATAAGATCCTCTTGGATGAAGTAACCCATGGACGCCGGCAAGGATCCTTTTGTCAGGTTGGGTTGACTACCTCCTCTAATTAAGTAGACTAAGGACCATGATGGCCCTAGACGATGGAACCATGGAATCTTGATGGGGTCCATTATCTATTCCCCCACCATCCACTTTAAGTGTAAGATGGTAAAATTTCTATTTTAAATATCAAATACTCCAAAATCTTCAAATTTCTAAATTATGATTTTCCCATGCTGCTACTATATACCAGATACATTTATCTCTACATATCTGATTGATGACTAGCCTTAATTGAAAGTTCTCTTTCGTGATCGAGAGGGGTAATTAATTATAGGGGCTTGCGTCTATAGGAAACCAGAACTTAGATCATAAAGTCCTAGATAAATGGGGTCAAAATCTTTGGGTAGTGTCTTATCTACAAACCCATCTACCTTATGAAATTTACCCCGGAACATAATTTGTTAGAAATCCCTCGCTAAAGAAAAGCAATAGTCGGGCGGAGGCCGGGGCCGAATTTTCGAAGCCGAGAGAAGGTTAAAAGTCTAAGAAGTTATAGGTAAATAAAAAACTTTGAAAGACTAAAAGTCTTAAAAGGTACACGCATATAAAATCTCAAAAAGCTAAAAGCATCAGAAGATACATATTTTTTTATTTATCAAATGCCTCATAATGCTAAAAGATACAAAATGAATAAAATTCTCTAATTTAATTGCTCTAAATTTGCACTGGGGGCTATATCTAAAAATAATAAAAGAAATGCATAAATAACTTTTTTTCTTCTAAGGGAAAATTTATAAATATTCTCACAAAATGATTGAGTATTCATTACTTCAAATACATTAAACATCTCCAATGTGAGAGAAGCTCCCATTTCTCGTGAGAGAAAATTTCAAATTTTCAATCTTTGTCGGCATGGCATACATTTCACACATGATGGAAGATTCCTAGTGACCTCCTCCGATGGTTAAAAATCTAACATTCCCATCCTTGATGGTTCTCATAGTTCTCTGACCTCTGAAGTTGCATCGCAAGATGTAGGGAGGAAGAAGTTTAATTTTTGAAATGCTCCATTAGTTATGAAGGAACCTACTGGTGTTCCAGCAAATGCATCTCTTTTGATTGACAATGTTAAACGAATTATTGAATATTTTAATGTGAAAACTCCTTGGACAATGAGTAAGATCATTTGTAAGGATGTTGATTCTCCATTCTCTTTGGGAATGAAGCTTATTATGAATAGGTTTGGAAATGGTAATGCTAAATATTTTATGAAAGACCAATCTGTTCAAAATAATGTTTCTTCTCAAATAAATTCGGCTCACCCATCATCTTTTCATGATATTGCTCAAGACATTGTTTTTTCTTATGATGCTCCAATGAAAGAATTGCATAATGGTGTTGATTTGAATGGTAATATAGATTGGTCATATAATTAATGTTTTTTTATTAGAAGATGGGATTGCGGTTAAATTATAAGAGCAAAATGTTAGTATGAATGCTGGAAAATTGCAGTACTCTATTATTGTTAAAGTTTTTGTGAATGTTATTCATGAACAAGTGTTTGCGGAGGAGTTACGATGTCAGTGGTTGCTATTTGGTAAATTTCATCTAATGAGTCTCGGCTTAGGCTGGGTATTATGTTCTTTCTTCTCTCTTGAGGCTATGGATAATATTCTTTTGGGTGGACCTTGGTTTATGACTGGTCATATAGTAGGTCTTTACAAATGGAGCCATAAATTTTCTCCAACGTCATTGAAAGGTTTGGGTTAGAATGCCTAATTTACCTCTTTACTATTGGGATGAGATGAATAGGTTTGGCAATGGTAATGGTAATGCTAAATATGTTATGAAAGACCAATCTGTTCAAAATAATGTTTCTTCTCAAATAAATTCGGCTGACCCATCATCTTTTCATGGTATTGCTCAAGACATTGTTTTGCTTATGATGCTCCAATGAAAGAATTGCATAATGGTGTTGATTTGAATGGTAGAAACCCTCTTAATCCTTGGTTTAGATGACTATATATTAAATGTAATCTTCCAAATAATTAATGTTTTTTTATTAGAAGATGGGATTGCGGTTAAATTATAAGAGCAAAATGTTAGTATGAATGCTGGAAAATTACAGTACTCTATTGTTGTTAAAGTTTTTGTGAATGTTATTCATTTACAAGTGTTTGCAGAGGAGTTACGATGTCAGTGGTTGCTATTTGGTAAATTTCATCTGACGAGTCTCGGCTTAGGCTGGGTATTATGTTCTTTCTTCTCTCTTGATGCTATGGATAATATTCTTTTGGGTGGACCTTGGTTTATGAATGGTCATATAGTAAGTCTTGACAAATGGTGCCATAAATTTTCTCCAACGTCATTGAAAGGTTTGTCATCTCCGATTTGGGTTAGAATGCCTAATTTACCTCTTTACTATTGGGATGAGATTAATGTGTATAGATTGTCTTCTTTGATTGGAACTCCTCTTTTTTTAAAATGATAATATGTTTTAATGGTGAAGAAGAGAGTTTGCTAGAGTTTGTATTCGGGTGGAACTGGACAAGCAAGTTCCTTTGGGTGTATGGGTGGATGGATTGGATGGTCAATTCTTTCAAAAGGTGGAGTATGAGAAAATCTCTTCATTTTGTTTCATGTTTGGTAAGATTGGTCACTTGATCAATTCTTATAATTTTAAGGTTATGGATGTTCGTGATGAAGGATGAGTTAAGCCAAGTTTTCTTGTATTTAACTATGAAAAAGCTCTGCAGTCGAATGATTCATATAATGGCTCTTGGGTCCACATTAATTACATAAGAAGTGGAAAGTTCAATGATATATCTTAGAAGAAGATTAAGGCTCTTAATACAGTTCTTGTCTATATGGAGAAAATCCAGTCTAAAAATTTGAAGATTTGTAATCTGGAGAAAGTGCAAATTTGAACTTCAGATAATCAGAGTGTGGAGGGTGTTGACAAGGCTTTTGTATAAGTCCATTGTGGTGTTGAACAAGACATGGTGGAGAATGTTGTTGATCTGAATGGAGATAGTAGTGTTCATGATTCTTTGTGTGTAAGAGGCCAGCTGGGGTATTAAACAAAATAAAGTGGAAGATTATACTGATCTAAATGGAGATGGTAGTGTTTATGATACTTCTTGTGGAGGAGGTATGGATTTGTTTAATGTTGCTGAGAAGGATCCTACTTTTTATAACAATAAAATTTCTATTGAAATTGATCATAATATGCTCAAAGTATTGGAGTCTTTCTGTGGTGATGATGTTAATGTGAATAAGCCTGGCTTGGTTGAATCGGGGAATGGTGATTTAGAAGATGGAGAGCTGGTAAATGCTGTGAATGGTGATGTAGATCCTGATATCTCTTTGGATGGAGAAAGTCTAGGTGATGTTAAATTTAAACTTCGAATGGACTTGAAACCTCTTGGCAAAGTGAATTTGTCTCATAGTAGAAAAAGTTATTAGAGGAAAAGAGATTTCAGTGGGAGAAATCCCACTTTGAATCTTAAATGACTTCCTTAGCTTTTGGGAATTATAGGGGGGAAAGGAAAAATGAAGCCTCTCGATACTTGAAGAAGTTTATGAAAGAATTTGATATGTTCATTGTTGGGCTTGTGGAGATGAAAAATACATCTATTGAAAGGTTTGAGTTTAATAGATTCATTGGTGGTAATCAAGATTTTTTTTCCTGTGGATAGATTATCAAGTGGTATCATGGTGTGCTGGAGGACTGACATTGTTCTTTTTTCAGTTATTAAAGCAACTGCTCAAGTTGTTATTGGAGAGCTTAATATTATTAATAAAGGGATTTGGATAATTGCTACGGTTTATAGTAGTAGAGTCATTTATTAGAGGAGATGTTTATGGAGTAGCTAGGAAGTGATTTCAGGTAGTAAGCTTCCTTCTGTGATGGGAAGTGACTTCAACTGTATTTTCTCCCAATATGATAAAAGAGGAGGTAAAAAATTTGTTCTTTCTCAAGGGTCTCTTGATATGCTTTCGTTTATGAGAGATGGAGATTTTCATGAAGTGGGGGTGATTGGTCCTAGATTCACTTGGTGTAACAACAAAAGTGGCAATGCACATATTTGGGAGAGATTGGATGGGTGACTTCTCAACACGGCTACATTAAACTCTATCGAGCTTTCATCAGTTATGCACTTGGCTAGAGTAGCTTCGGATCATTTTTCCCTTTTTGTTGAACATTGTCTTGGTTGGCTTTTGGAAGTATAGAGCTGTAAAGTTTGAAGATGTTTGGATATGATATCCAGCTTTCTTTTCTATTATTTCTCATTCTTAGAAGAAGAATTGTCAAAGCAATGTGGTTAGTATCCTTTCTAAAAAGTTCATAAGAGCTTAAAATCTCTATTTTTCTAGAGTAAAGCGAAACATAAAGACCTTTATGTATTGAAAGATCATCTTAAAAATGATATTCTTGAATTACGAATGAGGAAGCTGAATGTGGAGGTCATTCAGATAGTAGGCTCATCCTATTTAAATCCAAGGTTAATGAATTTAACTCCACTCTGGGCCGTCTCACTTGTTGGTGGAAGCAAAGGGCGAAAGTGCATTGGATTGAAGCAGGTGATACTAACTCTAAGTTTGTTCATGCGTATGCTACGGCTAAGAGGAATGGAAATTAGATAAATCAAGTGAAGGATAACAATGGCCTGCTCATAGAATATCAAGACCGTATGAGGTCAGTTTTTAATGAATTCTTCAAAGATAAATGGAAGGAAAAGAGGTGTGCGTTAATTGATTGGCCTTGTCCCTTGATGGTGCTTGGAGATTGTGACAAAATATTTTTAGAAAATGATTTTTCTAAAGAAGAACTGGAGGTAGTGGTTAACCAGTTGGAGGCAAATATCTCACCATGTAGTGATGGAATAACATACTCTTTCATTAAATCTTATTGGTCCATTATTAAAAATATTGTTTGCTTAGCTAAAAACTCTTTTTTTTTTTACTTCTAGAAGAATGTGTCCAGAGTGGAAGGAAACTTTAGTTGTGCTAATTCTTAAGGTGAAAAATCCTTTAACTCCATCCAATTATCGACCTATTAGTCTGTGGTTGACTGTTTATAAATTGTTGGCAAGAATGTTGGTTAATAGGTTGAGTCGCTGTATTATGAGAATTATTTCTGAAGACAAATCTACTTTTGTGAAGGGTCGATTTATGCCTAATCATATCTTAATTGTTCAAGAGGTTTTTCATAAGTTTAAATATTCTAAGTCCAGGAGGGGGCTTATGGCAATCAAAATAGATATGTAACAAGCTTATGATAGCATGAGTTGGTTGACTCTTAAGCAAGTGTTGGAATATCTTTGTTTTCCTTTGAAATTTACTCCTCTCCTGCTAGAATGTGTGAAGAAACTAAAGTTTTCTATCAAGTTGAATGATGAAAATTTTGTTTGGATTGAGGCTAGAAGCGGCTTTAGACAATGTTGTCCCTTATCTCCTTATCTTTTCATTATGTTCCCACAATTGTTATCAGATGCATTTGCTTATAGAGGGAGAAATATATTGTCAAGGTTGCTCCAACTTCACAGAGAATTTCTCACTTATTGTATGCGGATGATATTATTGTTTTTTAGGAAGCTAACCTCTGGAATGCGAGGAAAATGAAGAATATTATTTGTAAATATTGTAAATGGTTTGGACAGAAGATTAATTTCAAAAAATCTTCTATGCATTTTGTAAAGTCTGTTAAGAAAAGAATGGTGAAAAGTATTTCTAAATAAATGGGTGTTAAGGTGGTTGATGAAATGGACTATCTGGGTGTTAAAATTGCTTTGAGAAGATTGGTCTATTTTGATTTCCAATGTCTTTTGGAA
>NW_021320094.1:482576-516436 GCF_001605985.2 Dendrobium catenatum
AAAATAAATAAAAAAAAAGAAAAGATTAAAAAAATTTCCTTTGATTGTTTTTAGTTTTTTTTGTTTCGTTGTTAAACTTTTGTAGTTTGATTTATTTGATTTGGGTCTTTGCTTCTGGATCATCGTGCTTCGCATCTTCCTTGGTTTTCCTAATTTCTTTGTACAATCTATGCATCCTGCTGATAACTATCTATCCGTCCTGGAAGATCTGTATTAATTTCTCTTCAAAAATTCCATGTGGCTGAACTTTTATGAGCTTTCTGTACACATCGTCCCGATGATACTTTATCGTCTGAAGAACGATCAGATCGAAACTTAATTACATAATCATCTTGATTGTCTTGGCTGATATATTTTCATCCTGGCTGTATGCACTTTATTAGTCATTCTGTCCTGGCCGATACACTAAGAATCCGTACCCGGACGCTTCCCACTTTTGGGGTCCCCCCCAGTTTGTGATTTTTTTTAAATATTTAAATCCTTAAAATTGGCCCAGCGGACCAAGCTCATTAATTGGACCCATCGATCCATGACCGAATTTCCATTGTTCATATGACCTGCGATACACATGGCGCAGATTTTAAAACGTTTTCAAACTCTTTTGAACCAGTACGATTATTATTGTGCATCGTCTTGGATGATCACCTAATTGGCCGGACGATCTGCTTTTTTCTAACGGTCGTACTGGCTTTGGACTCCTCGGGACGATCACTGTGCTTGTGTAGTAATTGTCCCGCGCCCGATATCTGATCGGCCTGGACGATCGTCACACCACCTTTTTGACCATCGGATGTAACAGCACAAATAATTAAAACCATATTTGGCCTGAAATAGAATTCTAACGATCGTTCGCTGGATTGATGTTGGCCCGTTTTTTCTCTTTAAATTTTGTCATTTTCGCAGCCAGCCTGACTGTTTATTTCACCTCTAAGCTCTTCTTCTCTGTTCGCTTATTTACAAAGCATTACTATTTTCTTGCTATGGCTGGTGGCAAGCGAGTCCTAATAGGCTTCTGGTTAAGTTTTCCTCGTGGGCTAACTCTGGACCTCGATTCATAGGGAGTTGGACATTAAGGCAGCTTACAAGTCAGTAATGCTAAGGAAATGAGCACAATCACTCTCTCTCCAGGATAAATCAATCCCTGTCTACCTGTTCATATCTGGTTACTAGAGATCGGGCATTCGCTCACACTTCTGCTCTGCTTCAATTCTTACTCTTAGAGTCCTTTTGCCTCCGAACTTCTGTTTTTGAATTTGATTTGCAAATACTCTGAATAAATGTAATAGCCTAATCTGTTCCTTGCTACCTCATATGTGTCGACGCCAGTGCGAGAATCATATCAGACTGTGCTGAACTGTTGCAGCTATCCACCATCAGGATAAGCTCATTTAATTAATCTATTGATCATTACTTTCAGACTGGTCCTTGCTGCAAATCAATGATTTCTACGCCATAAACCACCTCTCCTTTTATGTTGGAAGAGTATTAGCTCTTTAGTTCTAACGAGATGCTTGGAATATATCCATTATGTCTCTTGGACGCACTTCTCCATTATTTCCATAAATGTTGGTGTGCGGAATCAGATATCCAAATTCACCCTACTTAATTGATTGCTCTTTACAGTAACTTTTTTAGCTTTCATTATATTATTTCATTGGATATAAGGCCTCTGTGAAGAGGATCACTCTTGTATATGCTAATTGGAGAGATACTAAAATCTTTTCAATCGAAATAGCGTTGAGCAAACATAATTGAACTACAATTCGTTCTGTTTTGAAATTCGGATTAGACATACCATATAGAACCTTCATTCTCCTGTGCTTGTTGGGTACTATCTCAGTGGTCCTATTTATTTAGAGTGATATTTCCTATAACACGCGCCTGAAGAAAAATATATTTCTTCATGTGTATGCCCTGCCTGAATACACAAACACAATCTTCATTCGCTCTTGCAATATCTTTAAATTTCTTTACCTTTTTATTCTCTGCTTTCACTGTGGACTTGTTACTTGGATACTACACAATCATTCGTTTAAATTTGTACACATATAGCATCAGTACGTCAACGTTTCTTCGCTGATACTTAGAAGGTGGGAACGCCTCAGTACGAACGAGAGGCCGCTAGATTTTTAAGAGTGGATAACCAACGATACTCTACTATTATACATGGAATCGCTGTTCCAGCTCAGAGTCTTACAGCCACAACATACATTATTCTGACTACACTAGATTTGACAAACGTGAGACATTTAGTTAATGGAGAAATGTACCTCAATGTCTTCCATTGGAGGAAGAGGGATTCGAGTTAAGTTATTCTGCGACTTACATTGCTAGCATGGCCCTATTTAAAAAGCTGGGAGCCTGATTACAGGGCAGCCCACCATTTCTGCAGGCATTACCGCCCGAGCAGCACCGCACATGCGGAACTTTAAGACCGCGTTTTTGCCAGCTTTCGGCAGCATTGTAATAGATTACAGAGTTTTTGGATACTCAGCAAGCAGCTTTCACTTGGTTCATATGGTGCGACGGTAATCGCTATTGTCTATCATCTGCTTAATCTACTTTGCCAGCTAAGATTTCCCTTCGATTCGAGACAGGACGCCACCCATGCCAACAACTACCCTTCGCCACACTAGTGGCATTGATACCGGAATTCCCTCAACATTTGCCTTCTTGTTAGTATTTAGTTTATTACAGTATTTCTAAGGTGGACAGATGTCTATCTTTTTTCTCAGATTAAGTGTTTTTTCGTTGTCTTATCTGTATTTCTGTGAATTTTGATTATTCCTCTCATTCCTTCTGAGAGTCTGATCACTAGTATCGCAGGGAGTATTCAATAGTTTGTGCACTCAAAGTTTTGACTTTACTTGTTGATTCTCTGTAGTATGTGCTTTTTTCTCCATGTTCGCAGTGTTATTTAGCACATTATTACCCAGCTTGTTTATTTGCTTTCTTTATAGTTTCTGTCCCTCTTCTTTGTGTTCAATTGCCCGTTACGAATTGTTTTATATATCATAGTGTGCGTATGTTTTGTCTGGATGATCATCGTCTCTCCTTTTCTTATTACATTCGCTGTGAAGTATACTGCCCCTATTTTCGATTACGAACGACATTACTTACATTATAGTTTTGTTTGTTTGCACTGTTTTAAATAGTTATGTTATTAGGATAGGCTCAGTAGCCTTATATGTCTGAAGTAGTGTGTCTATAGTTTCCCTACGCTCTCACCTGCACCTTGCGAGATTCAACTGTTACACTCGCTTCATTCATCAATCGAAAAAAAATGGTGAGACTTGACCTTCTATCTAATCTCTGTATTATATTTAGTACCTTCTAAGTTTCGTAGGTGGCTAATATAAGGATGGTATATCTAGATAATGGACGGTTTGTCTAGGTCATTCGCATATGGCATTGGTAGAAGTGACGGTAAGGTTGCTGCAAGATATTGTATAGTCAATCGTCTACTCTTGTTCTTCTCTACTTTGTGAGCCTAGTCATTTTGACTAAGTGACACTTTATATTAATATATCTTGCACCAATCACCCTTGAATGGGTATTGTCTCTGTTCTAAGAGACTCTTTTGTTATAAACTCTCATATTTTCGTATAGATATTCATATGCAGACTTGTGTTCATTGTTGCCAACATGGTTTTTCATTAGATTTATGATGATACGATACCATACCGATCTTTTACCAATCGTTGCCTCTAACCTATTGAGCCATCACTGATACAGCAAGAGGATCATCTCTCTAAAGTTACATGAGATGATCAATTCACGATAATTAGGCCTGATTGTGATTGGTTTTGTCACAGTGAACCTGAACAATTGTAAATGTGTAGCAGCTGTTGAGGCTGTATGGAAAGTTAATTATTAATTTGGTGATCAGATTTGGTGGGTCTCAGGACTGTAAAGTAAATGCACGATCTGCTCCAATTCAATCACAATGATGAGAGTATTGTAGATTTTGATTCCCTGTTTTGTGTCTGGCGTGGTGTGTGGCGTAGTCAGACATTATAAATATGAGCTGTAAGGTGTGCATTTGTGCGTGGGGTCGAGTACTCACTACAACCTGGCGACGCGTATTATTAATAGCTGTGTCTCAGTGAATCTGGTCACGTCGTTGTATCCGGCTTGAGTCTGATGGATAATCATCTACACACCTTTGATCTGTTGTTCATTCGCGCATTGAATTTGTCTTATAAAAGAAGTGTATGAATCCGAGACCGACGATTTTCCAGGATCAGGTGATTGTATGTCTTGATATCTTCGCACCACAGTTCCAGCACAATGTGTGCTTATATCCGGTGATGCAATCGAAGCATGATATATGGTTCACATTCGTTTAGTGGATTACATCGCCCTTTGTTGTTCGTTGGAGCCTTTCCTGGCATACTGATTGGGGCATGTCCGCATCGATGGTTGTCTGTCTCCATGGGCTTGGTATCCTGCGAAAACACTGTTCGTCTACGTAGCTTATACTGCTTACCAAATACGTGGGCAGAGCCATGAACATGCAGAATTTGTGATCCAAAAACCAGTCGAACTCTGCACATTCTGGTCGGCAGCCGATCCGCTTCCCTGGTCGACAGGTTTCGTCTCCTCTGAGATTTACTGGTAGATGCTGCGGGGCAATCCCTTAAGCAACTTCGATTGGGCATCCCGTGCGATGTGGTGAAGGCATTGTGAGCTTGGAGCTTGTGTGCTCATTCCTATTACTCATTGTGATCGGAGTGAGTTGCTGTATGCCGAGTTTTTATGTCAGTTTTGTACTGTTTTGGCTCGGTCGTCTTGATATCGCTTACTCGTTGGGTAATAAGTGTGGTCGTGGTTCTTGCAGCATCTGACGAGATGGTGAATCGGGATGAGAGCATAGCCTTGTAGCTCATTCCATTTTATAGCTCTGGTTTCTATTTACCATTTTTTTGTATTATCGTGTGAATGTATAATTGTCTTGATTGACCTGGATCGTTAAACTTCGTCGATATTGAAGTAGTGGGAGAGGGGGCTGGAACTGCAGAGAGAGGAGAGAAAGGATGACCGCAGAGAGATGAAGGAGGAAGAGGATTTTGTGAAGGGGAGCCTTGTGAAGGGGATTTCTAGGGTTTGCTTGGGCTCAAGTCTTCTTAACTTACTCATCGCTCCCTTCCTTCCCCTAGAGTACTCCTTGAATAATGTGCTTTGGAATAGGGTTGGGATTAGGTATGTTTCATTGCATAAGTGATCAATCGAGTTTTCTCTTGCCATGCTTGCGAGAGAAGGAGCGAGAGGAATGGTCTCGGGTGTTTTCGTCTGCCCTGGTTGCGGGTGTGGTCACGTCACTCGTTAATAGACAATGAAGGTGTATTATTGTGAGACTATTCTCCCGCCTAGTGTGGGTGTGACTATAGGGAGATGGCGATAAGTTACTTGCCACACGAGATATTTGTAAGAGATCGAGTCTAAAGGCGATTTGAGGATATCTTTTTGTTGGTCGACTGTGCACAATCGGGCCATAGGCGGACTTATGACATAGGGAGTATGAGTACCCGAGGTCGGTCGACAGCCGATTGTCTGACACCGAACCTGGATATTAATACACGTGCTCTGTTTTCCTGGATTGTTATTACTATCGCGCGAGCGATGACGTGGTATATTGTTATTTTCTTTCGCGCCGGTATACTTTTGTGGGTGACTGTATGTGTTTGTGATATGTAAGATCTACTTTCTGGCTTAAAATTAACGAATTTTTCAAATTTCCAGAGTCAGCACGCCTGCCCGTACCTTTTGGGGTTAGTGGCCCTCCGGGCCCTAGTTCTATTTTTTAGCGGTCCTTTCTGTACATCTAACGAAACTTTCAAATATGTTTAGGATATCCAGAAAATCATATCCGATCTTTAATAATGTTAATAATCAATAAGAACTCTAAACCTGAATCAAGATCCTCGATATTGTGACCATCTAACAGTGGAACGAAAGAACTTCACTCTATCAATATACTTTTAGCCTAGGACGCGCACTCTTCTTTTGGAGCTCAGGACTTAGAAAGTTTTCTTCTGACGCTTATGGGATCACTTAAATGTCGTGTATTATGATGGTGTCCACGTTATACAGCGTAACTGGTTTGAAATAGACGTTGCAGCACTCTAATTATGTTCCCCTTTCAAGTAGGCCCAAATCTTTCGGTCTATAAGCACACAGAGATTAACCAAATGGCAGACGCTACATCGACCTCTTGGACTTACGCAACACCTCCGAAGCGAAAAATATAATCAAGGTCCCTTTAGCCTGCCCCTCATGTGGGAAGCTCTATGCCATAACACGAAAATAAAAAATTCTATATCACATATTTATCAAAATTCACTCCATCCCAAGAAATATAATGATGGTTGATTAATATGGAATGAATAAGTAAATCTGCAAATTAGCATGAAATAGAATTTTCTTGTGGCAAGGGAGTAAATCTACTTCCCCGCCCAAATTTAATCATTCAAATCAGTTATCTCTCCCTCCCTCCCTCTCTCTCTCTCTCTCTCTCTTCTTTAGGTTTTCTCAGGTCAAGACGGTAGCCAAGGATAATAAAAAATGTTGAACCAGAGTTCTTAAATAGAAGAGCTTCAATGGAGCTCATTAATTGCAAGTTGCCGACTTTATCGTCCAGGATGATACGTAAATCGTCTTGGCCAATCAGTACAAATCTCATAAGATCGGCCAGAGCATCACCCTGAATGCAAAATAGATGATTGAAAATTTGCTTGATCGCCCTGGCCGATCAGTTTAAATCAGAGGAAAATCATCCAGAGCATCGCCTTGAGTTTGATCTGGCCGATATTCATTATCCAGAAGCAACTAAGGGTTTTTGAATAGATCATCCTGGTCGATCCTGAGATCATCTATGATGATGTGATCGTATCAATCATCCTTAATTTCTTCCTTGATTCCTAGATCAATTTAGGCATAATTGTGTGATATCGTCTAGGCCGATCTCATAATCGTCCTGGGCGACTTCCAAAAATACAGAATACCTAAACTGATCATTGCGGAAAATTCTTTCTGTATTGAGCATATCGTCCTGGCCGATACCGATATCGTCCAGGCCAATCGGTTAATTACGGCTTCCTTAACTAAGAAATTCTTATTAGATCTTCTGTTTTGAGCTCGATCGTCCAGGACGATATAAATATCGTCTGGGATGATGTGAGTAAAAACACAAGTTTTAAATCTCTCAAGTGTGTGTGTGTAGGGTTACTTAACATCAGTCTCTTAAAATAATTACAATTGACTCAAGAAAGAAAAGAAGAAAATTACATACCGACTCAATCCTTATCTACCCAGTCTTGAGCTGATTCCGATTTCCGTCCGATCTTTAAGTCCTGAAAAGTCAGTAGAAAAAAGGCAGTCGTAGTGAAACAAGATTTGTTTGGTATCATCAAAATCATAATACAAAAATATGTTTGTAACAATCTCCCACTTTTTTATGATGGCAAACATATCGATAATCAAATCTAAAACAATAATGCAAAACTAAACAAGCTTTTAATTTTTTGAACTGAACAAGTACAAACATACTACAAGAGAACTACAAGAGCAAGTACAAACATACTACTCCCCCTTTAGACATCTCAAAAAGGAGGAGGAAACTAAAAACAAAAACTAAAGCAACTAAAAACACAATACAGAAAAAGATAGCAATCCATAGAAAACAAAAACTAAAACTAAAAAAATGAGGGATCCTGATCATCAGATGGAAGTGGAGGTGGTGGAGCCTGCTGAAAGTAGCTAGCTAGCGTAGTGAACTGAGCATTGAACTAGGCTATGTCCTGGTCGTGCTGCTGCTGTTGGTGAGTAATATAGCTGTCAAAACGGGCTAAGTCCTCTATGCGGTGCTGCTCGTAGCGGGTCATGTCCTAAGAATGTTGCTGCTCCTGTGCAGCAATGTAAGTGTCAAAACGATTCTCCCAATGATCAATTCTCTCCACTAACAGGTCAAACTGTGAGTGCTGGCGAAGAGGAACAGGATCAGAAACAGGAGCGGGAGCCTCCTCCTCCTCGGCCCCCTGAGGTTCCCCATCTCCTGGGTGGAGACGAGTACTGTGAAGGACATTGAACAAATTGTTTGAGTAGCAGGGAGGCAGATGGTTGGGGTGAGCAGGATATTGAAGATTATATTTGGTTTCAAGAACATATGAGATGATGTGTCCCAAAGCCAGATTGGGTTTCCTCTTATGACCCGGATCACGAATTGTAGTTAAATGATCAATGTATCGAAAGATTAGATCAGTAGCATTAAAATCTCTATGGGTCATGATGTAAAAGGTGGTAAGAGAAAGTAATGGGGTGATGTGGATTCGATCCCCTACTTTTGGAATTATGGAGGTGCGAAGGACATGTTGGATTGTCCTAGCATCTTTGACTAAAGAGCTAGTCTCCCCAACATAAAAGGGAGAGTTGGTTTGGCGTAGAAAATGATTTGCAGAGGACCAGTTGAAGTCAAGATCATAGATAATTAAATGCAGCTTATCCTCGGTAGTGGATAGCTGCAGCAGTTCAGCACAGTCTTGATATGGGATCTCGACTGGGCGTCGATTCACATATGAGGTTAGGGCAGTGTAGGCAGCATTTATTCAGAGATTTGCAAAAAATTCAAATAGAAGTTCGGAGGCAAAAGGGACTTCTAGAGTAAGAATGAAGCAGAGAGAAGTGTGAGCGAAGGGATCTAGTACCGGATATGAAAGGTAGGCAGGATTAATTATCCTAGAGAGAGTGATGTTGCATTCCTTGTACCGACTGTAAGCTGCTTGATTCTCCACTTCCCTGAATCGAGGGTCCAGAGTAGCCCTCGAGAAACTCCTAGAAGCCTATTAGACTCGCTTCCCACAAACCATAGCAAGAAATGAGTTAGTAAAAATGAGATAAGAAGAAGCTTTGAGGTGAAAACAATGGCTGGAAAGGTCTGAATTTAAAGAAATGGCCATATCATCCAGGACGATCGCAGAATCGTCTAGGACGATTTGGTTCAATTATTGCGTATAGGCCGATTGGTCAAAAAGGCGGTTCGATCGTCCGGGCCGATCAGATATTGGCCAGGACTATTAGACACAGGCAATTGTCTCGAGGAGACAAGCCGGACGACCGTTGAAAAAGCAGATCATCTGGGCCGATTAGGTGTATCGTCTAGGATAATGCACAATAATTAATCGTACCGGCCGAAGTTAAAACATTTTAAATCTGTGCCACGTGTATCGTCTAGGATGAATAGTGGATCGACCAGGACGATTGTCCAATAATGGATCATCCGGGGATGGTTTTAAGGATTTAAACGTACTGACATGTGGATCGTCAGGACGATCTAGTGTATCGGCCAGGACGATGACCATAAATTCATCGGCCAGGACAAAAATTGTATCGGACACGACGATCAAAATTAATTGTAACAAAGTTCGATCATATCGGCCAGGACGATAAAGGATCATCCAGGATGATGAGTTACATAAAGCTCAGAAAAGTTCAGCAGATGAAATTTTGAAGAGAAATTATTATATCATCCAGGACGATAGATGTATTGGCCAGGACGATGTGACAAGAATTTGAAAATACAGGAAAGATGGAGATGATCAGAGAAAACCTCAAACAAAAAAAATACAAAAAAAAAACTACAAAAATAAATAAAAATAAGAAGAGAAAAAAGAGATGAAGTTTTTGGTTTTTAATTTTTTTATTTTTTTTTTATTTTTTGTTTTTAGCAAAGCAAGCATATGACAAATTTTCTAAATGGTTAATTTTAAAGATTTAAAAGATCAATGAGTTAACAATGTCATAATCAGAAAATGGTAGAAAATCCGATCATGTTTACCCTAGCTCGGACTTCTTTCAGGATAAAAATTATCTTTTGAAAATAAGAGGTCTAACTCAAAATAAATTGGATAAAAAGAAGATATGTTCAAAACTTGGTTACAAATAAAATATCTTATAAAATAGTATACCAAAGTAATTTGTCTCTATCAAAGAATTTGAAATCAAGCCTTTGAAAACATCAAATAACCCATGAGTCCTTCTAAGTTTTAAAAGTTTTGAAAAGAGAGGATAGCTTGATTTTAGTGGGCTCATTTTATACCTATTGTCACTTTGATTGGCTCTTTGAGCATCTTTTGATTTTTGATACACTTTCTTGTATATACGTTTCTTTTCAATTTGACGTCATTGGACATTTTTTTTTATTTTTTCAAGCTAAAAATTCTTTAACAAACCTTTAAAAAGGTTCTTAGTTGTGATTATATCTTCTAGATATTAGAGAAGATGAGCTCTCTCTCTATTATAGGGAAGAAGAAACCATAAAATTAAAATCAAAATCATATGATAAGTTAAACGGCAAGATTTCAATTAACTTGAAAGATATATAAGAACTTTGGATCATATATATAAGATAGACTATTGTAGCAAGAAAAAAAAAAAGATCTTAATTTTAAAAACCATTTGTTAAAATGAGATAGACTTTTTGTTTAGAAAAGAAAACTATATCACCAAAAGAGGTTAGAGGGAGGGAAACCATAAACGGTGTTTTCTCCCTTTAAACGTTTTAAAAATGCTAATCATTGGCCATAAATCTCCAAAGTTTAAGAACAAGGAAAAATCATCATAAAGAAAACAAAAGTAAAAACGTCTAGAACAACTAAACAAAAACTATCACAAAAACAAAACATAACAATAATCAAAATGCAATTCAAGAATTTGTTAAGCAGCAAGTTTAAGCAGTTATGAGCTATGAGCCTCCGTTTGTCCAAGTATCCTATGCTCTCACGAGGTCTTTGGTGAGAGCAATCCTGCAAGAATCAACAACTGTCAGATTTAGGAAGCCAAATAGGTTTGGGTGCCTTCTCATGAAAAGTAGAATGTAATGCATGTGTTCTATGCTGTGAATTATACAATTTTGGTCTCCACACCCAATGTGTTTTACGATGAACAGTGCAAGTGTAAGAGATGTGTCCTAGCAAGTCACATGAAAAGCATCTAACACCAGGAAAAGGATTTCTTAAATGGTTTGGATTGTAATGCCTCTTCCTAGGTCTTTGTTTTAGATCAAAAGTAGGTGTCATCCAATTTCTCTTAATTGAGTCCAATTCATATTTAAGCCTCAAGTTAGTATTTTCTAAAGCACTATTATCCATCCTCAAGTTGCGCTCTATTTCTTTAGATTTCATCAAATTAGATTTGAGTGAGGTGTGTGACGCTTTTAATGTATCATGCTCATCAATTAATTTGGAATGTTTTTTGTTTAAATCATCAAATTCATCAAGTAGAGCCATGTGATTTGAATCAATCGTAGAATGATCTTTGAGAATAATTTCATATTCGTTTTGTAAATTCAAAAGTTCCAACTTTAAACTAGCATGAGTCTTTTTTAGTTTTTTGTATGATGTATGAATTTTCTTATAAATTTTGAACAATTAATCATAAGTTGGTTTACATACATCTTCTTCATCACTTTGATCAATATGATCTTCTTCCATTAAGCACAAGTTTGTTATTTCATCTTCAGGTTCAGTCTCCGATGTGACTCTCCTTTAGCCCCCACAGCTAGGCGAAGAAGCCCTCACAAAAACACCTCCTTTTTCCACACCCAGCAAGGCAGAGAACCCAACTCCTTTTACTTCCACCTGAAGCAGGTAGAGAACCACGATCACTTGCTGAAACTTACCTCTCCCAACCCTTTCAAGGACAAGAGACTCTAGGGAAGAAGAAGTGGAACGATGCTTAGAGCAACCCTTGTGAATCCCCTCATAAGCTCCCCCTCACAAGATCCTCTCTCTCTCTCTCTCTCTCTCTCTCTCTCTCCCTCTCTCTCTCTCTCCTTTAGGTTTTCTCAGGTCAAGACAGTAGCCAAGGATAATAAAAAATGTTGAACAAGAGCTCTTAAATAGAAGAGCTTCAAAAGAGCTCATTAATTGCAAGTTGCTGACTTTATCGTCAAGGATGATATGGAAATCATCTTGGCCGATCAGTACAAATCTCATAAGATCAGCCAGAGCATCGCCCTGAATGCAAACTGGATGATTAAAAATTTGTTTGATCGTCCCGGACGATCTCACGATCATCCCGGCCAAACAGTTCAAATCAGAGGAAAATCGTCCAAAGCATCACCTTGAATTTGATCTGCCCGATATTCATCATCCAGAAGCAACTAAGTGTTTTTGAATAGATCGTCCTGGCCGATCCTGAGATTGTCCAGGATGATGTGATCGTATCAATCATCCTTAATTACTTCCTTGATTCCTGGATCAATTTAGGCATAATTGTGTGATATCGTCCAAGCCGATCTCATGATCGTCCTGGCCGATTTTCAAAAATATAGAATACTTAAACTGATCATGGCGGCAAATTCTTTCTATATTGAGCATATCGTCCTGGCCGATATCGGTATCATCCAGGCTGATTGGTTAATTACGGCTTCCTTAACTAAAAATCCTGATTAGATCTTCTATTTTGAGCTCGATCGTCCGAGACGATGTGAGTAAAAACACAAATTCTAAATATCTCAAGTGTGTATGTATGGTTACTTAACATCAATCTCTTCAAATAATTACAATTGACTCATGAAAGAAAAGTAGAAAATTACATACTGACTCAATCCTAATCTACCCAGTCTTGAACTGATTCCGATTTCTGTCCGATCTTTGAGTCCTTAAAAGTTAGTAGAAAAAAGGCAGTCGTAGTGAAACAAGATTTGTTTGATATCATCAAAATCATAATCCAAAAACATGTTTGTAACAATATTGAGAGGTGGCCTACATTTGTTGCTAATATGAATGAAGAATATGATTGTCTTGCATGTTTTATCAATGATGGTAAATGAAATGAATCGAAGTTGAGACAGGTATTCGGACAATAGTTGGTCGATCTTGTGTTGTCCGTCCCTATTTATTCAAAAGACCAGAAGGATTGCTTGGGACTGTCTTTCAAGTGTTCTGGGAAGTCTATTTCAGCTTCAACTTTTGAAAAATTGATTGAAGATGGCGGGGAGGATGATCATTGGACCTCGATCAATAAACTCAAGTTAAAACCTATTTTTGAGTTATTTTTGTGGCGTTTAAATAAGATTGTTATTCCTTCAACTAATTTTTTGGTAAATAGAAGACTTATGAAGTTTAATGGCTGTCTGAGTGGTTGTTTAAAAATTGAAGATTCTTATCAGGTTGCAGCTAAATGTTTGAAGATATCTAAAGTTTTTCTTTCTCTTAGTAAATGGGGATTCTCTCTTCCAACATTTAAATCGCTTATGGAATGTATTAAGTTTATTAAACAACTTGCTATTTCTAATCCTTTTTATGGGAATTTGTATTGTTCGATTGTGTATTCGTGTTGCAAAAGCATAAACAAATTAGTCCATGGAAAATCAGATGATAGCATTTTGTTACAGCAGCTAATTCTCTTAACATTGTTGTGGCTTCTTTTCGAAAGGATCAGACTTGGGAGAACTAGGATGCTAACCAGCTTTATCAGTTGTCTCGCCCCTCTTGGCATCCCCCACCTCCCAATAGGATCAAGGTTAACGTATATGCTTCTTTGTTGTGTTCAAACAAAGAAAGTGTAGGTGGTGTGTTTAGAGACTTTAAAGGTAGATTCTTGGGTGCCTTTGGATTTAGTTGTCAACATTGGGACATCTCTAAATTGGAAATTCATTCTATTCTTTCTTTGTGGAGATTCATTGAAGATTGGTTGCTTGAGGTTGGCGGAATTACTATTGAAGGAGATAACGGCAATGTTATCAAATTATTTTAGAAAATTATGCTCAATAAAGATAAAGTGAAAAAAAAAATCCTAAATCCGAACGATATTGTTTTTATTAATGATGTTAAACAAGTTTTATTTTTCTTTGTTAATAGAAATTGTATTAAGTTAGTTGATGTGTGTGCTAATTATGCTCTTTTTCAGAATTGTTTTTAGGATGATGTTAGTTGTAATAAGATTCCTCCTTCCTTTATTTCTTTATTAAAGGAGGAATGTGATAGGGATTCTTAGTTTGTTCTTCTTCTGTTAATAAATTTTTCCTAGTGCATTTCTTCAAAAAAAAAAACATTAAACATAAAGTTTATGTAAACATCTCAAAGCCATATATGATATTATTCAATTTATATGATTATGGATCAGATTTAAGCATATAGTGATTGTCATCTAGAAAATTAATATAAGGAGATGAAATTGAAGTGTTATCATTATTTTTCATCTTGTATATTGGAATGAATACCGGTGGAGGAAAACATGTCTTATTAAATTTTTCAGAAGCTTTTACCACAATATCATTACGAAAATAGATGTTCTTAAAAAATACAATCAAAGAATCAATAGTGGCTGTAAGCATCTTGCCATCAATCATTGCTACCTTGTAAGATCTTCTTGAACCATTATTTTGTACAAGAGGTGATTAATCTTCTTTTATCATAAGTAGATTGAGGGGAGAATGATTAATCATCAAGACTTTTTCTACACGAACAGGGGCACTAGAACTTGATAAGGTATACCTCCTATTTAAGACGATGAAATTCTTCTAATATAAGAAGTTAAGAGGAAAGGGAGAAGATATATAATAAGTACTCTTTCTACACAAAGAGGGGTACTATAGCTCAATAGGGGATATCATCTATCCAAGATAGTGGATTCCTCTAATGTTAGAGATATATATAATGGAAGGGGAAAAATGATAAGAGCTACTCATATACAAAGAGGGGAACTAGAGCTTCATAAGGAATACCAACTATTTAAGATTATGGAATGGCTCTAATGTATGAAGAACTATATAATAGGAAGTGGAGAAAGATAAAAGCTACTCCTCCACAAAGGACACTAGAGCTTAATATGTGATATCATCTAACCAAAATACTGGAATGCCATAAATGTGAGAAGAGTAAGAGAATATAAGGAGGAGAAGGACAAGAGAAGATTGAAGAGGTGAATATGTGAAAATTCTTTTTCACATGAAGGGGTATTTAAACCTAATAGGATTGGAAAAGAATTATTTCATGACATTAAATAAATGATATTATGAGGGTTTGTGGAAGGAAATTATATAAATTTATGAACGAGACTTATGAGAATAAATGAAAGGAGATGTATGACATTAAATAAAAATAAAAATAAAACACTTTCTTTCTCTCAAAAAAAAAAACTCTCCTTATTTGAAAATAATATTAATAATAATGATAAATAACAAATAATAAATAATAAATTCTCATTCCTTAAAAATTTTAATTAATAAAATGGCGTCATGGATCTAGTTTCAACGTGCCAAATGACACCCATTTCCTGCACAAAAGGCACGTAGGCAATCTAGGCAATGCGGGCAGTCAAGGCTATGTGGGAAGCTGGGGTAGCACAAGATGGTTTCCAAGATGCATCTGTGACACCGATGACAGGTGGTAAGCCGGTTAGATAGGCCAATGGGGTTGATCAAGTTCTAGACAAATTTTGGGCTCGAATATACCTTTTCCAACCCTTTTTTGGGGCTTGGAACAATTTATTATTTTTCTTAACTAAGTTTGAGCGCTTTCAGAGCCTAATTGGGCCTCTACATCCCTTTAAAATATTTTAGAGTTAAACTCTTCAATATTTATGATCGGATTGATGCCGCAACTTCATAAAAAACTTAAATTCTTGTAAAAGATAATTTACTTAGCGCACAACCTTAAGGGGAGGTCCACGTTAATATTCAAGGTGTGGTCGTGCATCATAATTATCCAAAATCAATAGATTTTTGTTAAAATATTTTGCAAAATTCAAGCACATTTTTTTGGACTATACAAGCTTTGACATAGAAAAATAGGGGGAAAATGATACGTTACAAAAATTCACCTAGATTAGGATCAAATCTTAAGTCATTTTTTAATTATAATTATTTTAATTTTAAATTTAAGACAATCAAAACTCCAATCTTAGTAATATTATAGTCAAACAAATATCTTGACAATTCAAACCCAATGACACAAAAATCTTTCCAATCTGAGTCTAATGGGCTTGAATCAAGGAACTGAGATATATTTAGAAGATTTAAAGCATTGATTGGGTAACAAAAAATTCTTTAAATATGACATGATTATAGACGATTCAATTAGATCGATGAGATGAATCCAATGAGCCCACACATAATTCTAACATCATTAAGACACTTAAATGCTTGAAGAAATCTCTATGATTAAAGGAACCAATACCAATATGAACCGTCTAATGGAGCACTCCTATTTTTTCCTATATTTTCTTCATATTACAAAGCATGCCACTCTCAAAAACCTATATAAGTAAAATGTTGCTATGGACAAGCACCATCACCAAATGTTGCTATGGACAAGCACCATCACCAATGAAAACCAAAATCATAATTCTCTATAATCTCTAAAATATTGACAAGATTTAATCAATTTTTGTGTATAAAACTTAATCTATGGACATCTACATTATAAAATCTCTATTGGGGAAATCAAGCTCTATTCTTGGGTATAGACTCCTTTGTGGGCATTTTAGCTTTATACCCTTTCTTCTTCAACACTAGGGAAAAAAGGACTTTCGTATCACTTACTTCATAGTGGATTTTACAACTGGTCCAGGTCCTACGGTTTGTACCAATACTGGATTTTCAACATAAAAAATTCTATATTCTTATTATTTTCTTCTATACGTGTTGAAGCTTCATATACTGCGAACATGTAAAACATAGACTGTACCGACCCAAATTTTTCTAGCGTACAACAATTTTGAAGTAGTATATATATATATATATATATATAAAGAGAGAGAGAGAGAGAGAGAGAGAGAGAGAGTTATTGCCTAAGCTATGTTCAATAACTTAATATACTAATTTCAGATGCTTACATATTCTAATCACTGATATCAAATTACATGGGATTATAAAAAAGATTAAAAAAAACAATTATAACTTTGGACTATAATATTTGGCTAGAAAATCTTTAGAATAGTTCATGAAAATTAGCTTGTAATACGTGAGATCAACCTGCCAAACAATATCTGCAGACTGAAAAAAACATCCAAAACCACAAAATAAAATGCATAACCATACTGAAAAGTGAAAACTACCACAGAACTACAACCAGAAAAAATAATTGAAGATACGAACTGGTCCTGAACACCGACAAAGACAGTAGCTCCCACGATAAAAATCGGCAAGAAATGCTAAATCGGAAGAAATAGAAAGCCTGGACGACCTGCAAGGACAACCTCGAAATAATTGAAATTATTAACCCTCGAAAGCTACTTCTTACTAGAAAACAATCTGCTGAAGGGATACATAAAGTGACCCGAATTAAATTCCGTGCAGAAATCCTGCGGTAAGACAACTGTAATCTGTAACACATAGGGGCAGTAAAACGAGATAAAAACCACTGATTGTTATGGCTAGTAGGATAATGGATACAACGATGTAGCAAGCATGAATCATTATTTAAAACCAAACCCCATTAAAATACCGTATTTTACATCCAAAAAAATCTCAGGCAACATATCATCCATTAATATAACTATAAGGCAATAAAACGTAGCAACAACACGTAATCGCCAACCCAATAGCAGATAATCTAACATGGGCACATGTAACTGAAAAAATAGCTATTTTGCTTCTCAAGTAAGTGTGCTGAAGATTGTTTTGTTAATAATCCCTTTATTCAATCGAATTATATCAATGCAATGTTTATATATATATATACACACACGCGCACACAAAAAATCAAAGAGAATTTAAAAGGAGAGAATAATAAATCTGCTGGATCCAAAAAACATCCATTAAAGATATCCGACTTTACTAGCAAAACCTATCTTTCGAGTAGGTAGCTTGAGAACTAGTGGGCAAGTGGAGAGAAGATTGAAGCTGAGATGGAACTAAAGAGCTAAAGAAAATCTATAAAGAATTTGAGATAGAGATAAATTTTAAATCAGCATATAATCTGAAAGTTCGAGTAGGTTGTTAGACCTTATAGAACTATCTTAAGACTAAACAAGAGGGGGTGAATTGGTTATTAAAAAAAATTATTGAATATTTGAAAACCTTTTTAGATCCTCTTGAATGTTAAATCGCTAATCCTGAAACATGTAGTTGGTTTATAGAATTGATTACCAAAGATAATTTTTTAACCATAAAATTATAAGTGCACTAAAATAAAAATACGTAAAAATAAAAGGTAATAAAAGAATACCAAATTTTATAGTGGTTTGGTCCAACTAGACGTACATCCATTCTCTGGAGACTCCTTTATACAGGTATTGCACTAAACACAAGTGACTCTCATTTTGCCCCCAGAGAAAGACGGAGAAGCTCTTACAAACTCTCTTCTACCAACCTAGTATGATAGAGAACCGTCATCTTTTACACTCTACAAGTGATGACAGTGTACCTTCTCGTCCATTTTCACCCTCCTAGTTAAGGCAGAGGACCTACTCGTTCTTTTTCACCCTCCTTATGAAGGTAGAGAACCATCATGTCCTTTATCACTCTCCTTGTGAAGGAAGAGAACCGTAACCTCACCCTCCTAGTAAAGATAAATAATTGTCTCCTTTTATAATCTCCAAGTAATGACAGCGATCCTTCTCGTCTTTTTTCACCCTCCTAGTGAAGGCAAAGTACCTACATGTCATTTCTCACCATCTTGGAGAAGGCACAGAATCGTCACATCCTTTTTCACGCTCCTGGTGAAGGTAGAGAACCTTGATCCAGTCTTAAGGATCTTCTTTCAAGAGCCTCCCAAAATTTGGTTAAAATTTTGAAGAAGACAAAATAGATCCTCACTTTGGACAACCTTATGAATCTCTCACAACTTTTCTTCACTAGATCACTCACTCTTCACTCATAAAATATCTCCCAAACACATTCTCGAATAGGAACCTATCAAGAGAAATTCAAAGGAAAGGATAATATGATAGTTTTTAGGACTCTTTATATAAAAACTGCATGTAAAATCATCAAAAAATTAAAAGTTTCAAGTGAACCAACTTACATTCCTATTGTACAATTGTAGATTATACGGTACGGTCAGTTTAAAAAATTAGGGCTTTGTTTAGTATGAATTGGGATGAACTTAGTTTCGTACACTGTCAGATTTATAATGTTCAACATGGCTCGTCCACAATTAACAGTCAACAGTGGTTGTAGAGAATGAGGTGACCTACTTGCGGATAAAAATAGTTAGCATACAATAGTCGTAATAATTTCCCAACACTTGACAATGAATTAGCTTACAAGCGAAGGTTGACGAAGAGTAAGAAAGATCGAATGACTCTCAAGCATCACAAAGAAGAAATGATTTTGAGATGAATAAACAAATATCAAGTTCAAAGTGACATGTAATCCTTCCACAGTCAATGCTAGTCGACATGCAAGCAAATCTACCAAGCTTCTTCTGAACACTGAAAGTTAATGCACGAAGAATCACCTACGATTACAGATGAAGAGGGAAGTGATGCTCACACTAACATGCAATGAATATTGAAGATTGGTATGTAGCGAATGTAGCAAATTGCCAGCCAACACTGAAGGATAAATCAGTGCCTAACACAGCTCAATTGGCGGTCAACAACCATTTGCAGATGAACATAACAGCTTGCATATAAACGACGATAAGGGATATGCTGCAGATATATAGAATCCTTCATGCACATATATGCCTATATGACATGTTATTTAAAAGCAAGAATGAAGACTCATACTGCATAATCTCAGACCAATCAAGCAAATCAATCAGCGTACAATGACAAATAAAGGAGGTAGCAATATACCTACAATCAGTGACAAAAAGTTTCCAACAAATGTATTAATCCACTTGCAATCAACCATAGTAAGCTAATGCAACAACTCGCCGATCGATGAGTGTAAGGGACTGATGTCAAATACAGTAGTACCGAGCAGTTAGTATTAATATACAACAAACATCCAATAAAGTTATGTTTAAGAATCCAAAGCAGAGGTCGTCTGCATACGATTTGTGTCAATTGATTATAAGTAAATATACCGGCTCTCCCATGAACAAGAGTAAATATATGATATGTAGTAAATTGCAAATACTTACGGAGCTATAGGAGACCCGTTATACACCCCACATGCTATCTACAAGAGAATACTGGATTATATTCAACAAATAAAAGTTCCTACAAGCTTCTGCAGGAAACCCGCTATACACTTAACATACCATCTACGAGAAGAATGCAAGGGTACTACATCACATATTAGTACTTACTAGGCAAAGCAGAAGATTAGTTAGTGCACTATAATCTACCTGCATAAATCATACAGGTAGTGCACTACAATCTACCCGTATAAATCAACAAATAATTATATTCAGAAGCTGCTACAACACGCCACTGGTTCCACAACAGTCGTATTAGCAATCGGAAGGCATATATAAGTTTTCAAATGGAATGTTGTGTGCATTCAAATGTCAATGACCTGCACAAGATAAATATCTAAAAATGCCCCTGCACATACACTGTAGTTTGTATACACATAGGTACACAAAAAGAGCAAGTGCAATCATAAAACCCATATAGGACCTAGCGAACGTGTTATGGGAACACACGTGACATCGATCTAGCGATGCTACACGAGTCAATAAGTGAACCCGATCCTCATAAGCAAGTGAATAAGAGTCGACAATGTTCAACAAATAATTATAAAAATGTCATCAAACACCCGCATGGACCCTAACAAGCCTGTTATTGGAATACATGTGATGTCTAGGGATGCTGTGCGGGTCAATAAGTGATTTCAAGTTCCAAACCTATCCTTCTATACGGATCAATAGAAGTCAATAGGCTTCGAACCATTAAAAAAATTTACAGTTGAGGGGACTAGTATATTTATTTTAATACATTCATATTATGCCTTCAAGACTTATAATCAAGAGAATTCACTAATAAAGGCATAAAGCTTACGAACCCGATCTTCTATCAGCAACCCGATAGAATCGACAAGGTTCATCCATAAAATATAAATATTGTCATGTGAAAATGATCCTAAACACCTTGATGATGATCGTGTTGAATGTAGATTTCAACCGGAGGGGTTAATTTTAAATATCTCCAAGATGCCACCCAAATGTCCATCATAATAAAAAACTCCACAAAATCCAAAAATTCAAAAATTATCTAAATTTATAAATTTAAAATAAAAAATCAATTATCAAGCACTCAAAGCAAAATTCATCCATCTTCCCAAAAGTTTGTCGGGTTGGACAACTTAAAATTTACTTCAGCTCACATAGAGCTAATGCCTAGTCGAAAATATCACTAGGATCAATTCTAAAACAATCTCCTGGCAATAAGGACGTGGTACGTGTCCTCTAACCAACAATTTTTCCACCAAATGACACCTCATGATAAACGGTTATGATCAGGGGCCCTCTGAAATAAGTGGTTTTACCGCCAAATAGCACCACGAAATACCAGTTATGGCCAGAGCCAATACGTTCCTTACCGGCATCAAATCCTTGAGATATGAATCAATAGGATATGATCGATAGGGCACAAAGCTCTTTATTAGCTAAGGTGGATTCTAATTTATCCCCTTAGACAAATATTCACCCCGGGTATACAAGGTCCTCTTGGACGAAGCAACCCATAGATACCGACAAGGATCCTTCTGTTAGATCGGGTCAACTACTTCCTCTACCTAAGTAGACCAGGGACCATGATGGCCCGGGACGACGCCCGGGACGACGGAACCATGATATCTTGATTGGATCCATCATCCATTCCCTCACCAACTGCTTTAAGTGGAAGATTGTAAAATTTCTATTTTAATATCAAATATTCCAACCCTTCAAACTTCCAATTTTTAAACCCATGCTAATACTATATGCAAGATAACATGTATTTCTACGTATCTGATTGACGACTAGCCTTAATCAAAAGTTCTCTCTCATGATCGATATGGGTAATTAACTATACGGGCTTACGCTATAGGAAACCAGAACTCAGATCATAAAGTCCTCGCAAAGTGAGGGCGAAATCTCTGGGTAATGTTTTATCTACAAACCCATCTATATTCCCAAAATTTACCCCGAAACCTATATACGTTAAAAGTCCGCCCAAAGAAGAAGAGCAAAGATAGGCAGAGGCCGGGGCTGAATTTTCGGAGCCCACATTAATGAAGAACCATTTAAATTAATAGCTTTTTTTTTTGTTTTGTTTTTATTTAAATTAATAACTTCAAAATGTAAAAGCAACAAATCTACAAGTCCTAAGGCCCATAATATAATGCATCCATTCCCCCATATAAAATAGAGTAATTTCATAAAGTCCTTGAAGTTTTATCTGAATATTTGGATTAATGATTTATAAGAAAGTTATTAAAAATTTATAATAATTTAAATACTTCAAATTACTTCAAACCAGTCAACCCCACATCCTAAGCTTATGAATGAAATGCATGTATGCTTTCCAAAAAGAATCAAACATATGCATAAAAGGCTTCCATTTATTAAAGTTTACTAAAGACTATAAATTTAATGCATTTCTATCCTCTAATAGAATCAAACACAATGCATAGAAGTCTTCTTCATTTAGTTTAAGTATTTTTTAAGTGAGTTGATGCATTAGCTGTACGTTTTTTTTTTTATATATATAATAATAAATACAATAACAACATAAGATATCATCTTAGATCTTACACATAAATAGTAACATATCGTCGGGGTGGGCGTGGGGGTTACAAGAAGAACTGATGAGAGTTGGCATGAGCAAATCCCTGATATAGCGGTAGAAGAAAAAGGTGAAATGTGGCACTACTCTTAAAGGAGGGCCTTTGCGTCATTTTATGTTCTGAGAACCACGAAATGCAACAAAGAAAAGCGATATTTGTTGGTCTCGGAAAGCAGGTGAAAAACGTAAAAAGTTTTAAAACTCTATTACAAAGCAGTGCCCCAAGCATGCGTCTGGTTGAGTTTTAAACAGTAAAGCACTGAAAACGCCGTCCCAAACATATCTTATGAATGAAATGCATGTATGCTTTCCAAAAAGATTCAAGCATATGCATAAAAGGCTTCCATTATTAAAGTTTTACTAAAGACTATAAATTTAATGCATTTCTATCCTCTAATGGAATCAAACACAATGCATAGAAGTCTTCTTCATTTAGTTTAAGTATTTTTTAAGTGAGTTGATGCATTAGATGTACGTTTTTTTTTTATATAATAATAAATACAATAACAACATAAGATATCATCGTAGATCTTACACATAAATAGTAACATATCGTCATATTCCAGTGAAAAGCATCCAAATGCCTTATTGAGAGCTAGCTAGTACATTGGCTCTAAGAAAGCAATACTATATAATAATATTATAGCTGACTCCTCGCTACAAATAATGGCCTCCATGTCATTTTAGAGTCTTGAGACCCTCAATTGCTGCTTGAGCAAAGGCCGAATATACTCTTGGTAGCCATCAGGCACAGCAGAATAAATGAGAGGTTCTTCCATGCTTCCTCATATAGCTTTGGGTAAACGCTGCCATCGTAACGTCCAAGAACAGAGCCCAAATAATGGTCAGTGTAGTTAAATGCATCCACAAGAGATACAGCATTTGGCGGAACCCGCGTGTATAAAGCTCGAAGTTGCTCATTTGCAAGGGCACCTTGCGTAGGATTGATGCAGTTGGTTGTGAGGAAATCACCAAGATGCTTGTGAAGAAGAGAGAGCGCATATATGTTACAGAGGATCTGGAGCTGCTTCTTAATTCCTTGTCCTTCCATGTCTTGCTGCACCTTATAAATGAACTTAGATACAATGATCAATTCGCAGTGAGCTATAGCAGCCTCCGCTAAATCAGCAGATAGCGTAAGAAAGCCTTCTTTTGGACTGGATGCTTTGCTTATATTTTGAGCACAAATAACTGCTAGTCTAACTGCCCTAGCCTCGAATGCTTCAAGGATGACAGAAGGGTTCAACCAGTCTTCAGCTTTTTGAATATTGCATTTGCACTGCAACAAGTATTCCGCTTTTCCTATATATGCTGCAGCGCCAGTGGGATTCATTTCAGATCCCAACTGAGAAACGGTCTTCATGAGGAACTTTGCAACCTGCAAGAGAAGGACAATATTGCTCCCTCAGGTGTGCATGCAGGAACATAGACAGCAAATAATTCCGGAAGCCCACTGCTGCACAGATAACTATGTCCGCCACAAAGTTTTCTACATTCTTCAATACCATCTGATGTAACAGACGTCGTCAGCGACATCTAACCAGGTGTGCAGGCATGAACCTCAGGCAATGTTGCAAAGTCCCAAGCCTGTAATCTTTGCGTCACATCCGTGTAAAGCCACTTTAACCAATTACCCACAAACCGGAAAGCATATGCTGAAGCAAGCAGGGGGAAAAGCCTGCTTTGTTGAGTCTTGAAATCAATCACCTGAGTTTCAGGACCACCATCCTGCGAGTTAAATTGCCTGCGAACAGCACTATACCTTACTGCAATACAGACAGCCCTAGAAAGAGCTCTAGAAGCATCCGCAACAATGGTTTGTCGTACAAAAATCATTGTTCCATAAACAAGTTGCCTTGGTACGTCAGAATGAATGTATTTTCCCTCTCTTGTAACCTGTGAAAGACTCATTAACATCTGATCTCCTGGTATGCGCACATGATCAAGTTGCAGAACACCATTGTCCATTGTGTTGTATGCACCACTTCCAAATTTTGTGCCAATGTCACCAACAGTGATACCAGGGAGTGGCAAGTGATCATCAAGACTTCGTAATTGGACAATGAATCCATGAACACGATAATCCTGCCCATCCGTTATCAGCCGAGCATAAACAACTGCATGCGTAGAGACTTTCCCCAAGCCACCAGGCCACAATTTGCTTGATGTCAATGTAGGGCTGTGAATGAAAAATTCGTCAGTTTTAGTATCAAAAGTTGCCGTTGTCTCAAGTCCTTGAACATTTGAATCATGACCAAGTTCAGTTTGAGCATAACAGCCAATAATTTGCATTTTATAGGCCAAGGATAACCATTTCTTCTGCTGTTCATCAGTTCCTTGTCCTTTAATGGCAGGAACAAACATGCCCCAATGCAAGTCCACATAAGAAGGCTCGTCCACGAAGAATCTTAACATTGATGCCTCTTCATCGGTTAAACGGAGCTCATTGATGCGTTTCCAAGCATGGCCAGCTTTTCTCAGGCAATTTCTAAACAACTCCTTACGGCCAAGCACAGTTCTATTATCCTTCCGAAATTCGGGATGGCTGGCGACAAGGCGGGACATCCTATCCGCAATCTCGAAGGTGCGGCGGGATCCAGCCCATACCATCTTCATCGCCTCAACATCAAACTCTGCCGTCATCCTCTCAGGTGCCAGGTGATCGACTTCCTCCATGGCTCCAAAAACTTCCCACCGAGAGCGAAGAGATCGGGAAATAACTTTATCTTCTCAGCAGCCCGAGTAGTATAAGTACAGCCTGCATTATTAGCTTTAAATTTTTTTTTTTTTTGACTCATGATGAGGCCTATATGTTAATTAAAAAAAACATCTCAGGCCTTTAAAGATGGGCAGATTATTGGGTTTGGTGACCGGATGCGGAGATAGGTCCGGATATTAATAAAATATTATTTTAAATTAAGCGCAGGTAAAGCGCAAGTAAATCGCAACTAAAGCGCAACTAAAGAGCAAGTAAAGTGCAGGTAAAGCGCAGGTAAAACGCAAGTAAAGCGCAACTAAAACGCAAGTCAAAAGCGCAGGTGACGCGGCAAATTTTTATTGGATATCCGAACTTGTTTTTCGCGTCCGGTCACCTGACCCAATAATTTGCCACACGATGACCTTCAACTCGCTAATGCGCATAAGAGTTAAGTCACAAAGTAAAAGAAAATCTATGAACAGACAGTTCCCTCTAAAGAAAATTAGAAAACATCCTAGGTACATGCTAAGGCGGCCAAAAGGCAACACTCAAAAAAGAAAGAGCAAATTATATGCATTCAACAAATTATTACTACCAAAAAAGTAAGGATTGCATATCATGCCAAAAACCCGCAGCATCTGAAACACAGAGCCCAAAAAATAGCCATAGTAAACTATAGAGACAACACGACGATATAAAGGCACCGATCGATCAAATAGCAACAAAACTTCAGAAAAGGCTAAAAGAGGAATCAATGTTTAAATCAGGACATAAAGCTTTATTGAAGGCATTATAAAAATACTAAATATAGAAAGAAATAACCAAAAAAAGATTATGAATAATAGCACCATTAGGAATATTGATCTTATGAATATGCCTAATCACTTTATTATGGTTCGCAATATTATGAAAAAAAGAAGTATTATGATCACCCTCCTTAATAATTTTCGAAGAAGCTTTATATCTCAAATAAGCCTCTTCTTTTTCCTAAACTTTGAATAAAGTAACCTAAGCTTCATTGAGAGTAGACAAATTCTCAAAAGAGTAGTCCTGCATGTAAGTCATATCAGCATTGTCCACATCCTTTTCAGCAAAAAAAATACTAAAGAAGATATTCTTAAATATGTATTTATTCCACCATGATAACCTTTGTTTAAGTCTCTTAAGTTTAAACCACAACCTAGTCATACCAAAAACATTATCAAATGGTAATAGTGGAGCATGCCAATTAGTTTGTTCCACATTTAAAAAGTTATTATCAAGGAGCCACATGTTTAGAAATCTAAAAGGTTGAAATATGTTCCGACTGCTCATAAAAATGCTTAAAAATAAAGGAAAATGATCGGATAAAGTTCTAGTTAAATGTGCAATATGAGTCATTTGACAAGAAGAAACCCATAAGGGTTAGATTTAGGAACCCAAGGAGTTTGGGTTCCATCGTATTCTTTAATGGATGTGATAAATGCATTCTACGCTATGATGCAGATGATTTTGGTCAGCATATTTTTTCTCTTAAAAGGTTATTTACACTCTTAAAGCTTTCAAATTCCTTTTTTAATGCATACTTGCTATGGTATAATACAATTGTAAGTATTTTTAATTCCTAAATTTATCATTTAATTCAATATGTTCGGATTTCAAGGACTCATATAACTTACTAAGTTTAATATATTTCTTTTTCAAATCATCATATTCATCTAACAGTGATGCATTTTCTTTGTCTAATGAAATATGCTCAGATTTAATATTAGTATGCTCTCTAACTTAAAAATAAAGCTCTCACATCAGATTTGATTTAAGTGCACCAAAAAAATAACTTAGACATTTATTATTAAGTTGTTTAAGATCTTTATACTCATTGTGCCATTCACTAAAAGGTGTTTAAACATTAATAGCATAACAAAAATTAAACATTGCAGAATAACCTTCTTGTATCATATGCCACATACAAAAAACAATTGATTGTAGAAATATACAAATGGAGATTTTCAAAAAAATCAAATGGAATATTAATGAATAATGGTGAATTGAATAAGTTATTCAATAACCTTACACGATAATCCTATTTCGAAAATGTGTCATTCGATCTTTTCTTAGGGTCTTTTAAATCATAAATTTTGAGACTCGCTCTGATTCCAATTAATAGTTCAATTTGGGTAGTTAGACCAACTTGAACTTCCCAAGGCACACCAGCAGGGGGTGAATAGGCGTTTAAATTTTATTTTTCAAAAATATATTTTTAAAATTTCAAACCAAATTTATTACTTTTTTAGGGATAAAACCCACAAATGGGCCTACGTGTTAATTATAATAAAAGATTATAAGATCCTTAGAGGGGACCTTCACCTCACTACTGCTCAAAAGAGGTAAGAAAATCATAAAAAATCCTAAGAGCCGATGGACCCCTATGCTAGAAAGTACAAAACACCTAGTAACATTCTAGGGCTGGAAGAGGATAGCAAACCAAAAAAAGAAAGACACAAAAATAAACGGTAAGCACAGTCTTTCTCCCAACCAAAGCAAGTAACGAATGTAACATCATTCCAAAAGATAACAAAAAGGATATAGAGATGCTCCCATCAGCAGAAGTGGTCATGGTACAATAATGCCAAAAGATAATAATATATATTGTATCCATTAACCCCAAATAATCCAAGTTCAAAGCCACCCAACCAAATAAGGTAGAACCGACAAAGCAACACAACCAACAATAGATTACATAATCGAAAGAAGAACCAACACAGGAAGGACTCTAGCTTCCAGCAACAAAAACCAAACCAAACTGAGACAAATAAAGGGAGATGAGACCAATAATTAAATCAGGATTAGCAGATCTCAAGAAGATACACCTGCCACGTCCCTCATGATTAAAACTCCAATGCCGCTCAATTATAATCCCATAAATATACAAGATGAAAGTCTATATAGGTTTTTAGACTTAAAGCAAGACCTATGTCCACACCCTTAAGACTCCTTCTTCAGGTTTTGCACTATTACCAAAGTGAGTCTTTTTTTACTCCCAAAGAAAAGAGGAGAAGCCCTTATAAAAAGAGGAGGAATAGCATTTCTAATAAGCCCTTTAGAGTTTCATGAACCAGTAATCAAGTAAAGTATAAATAGAGATATGAGCAGTAACCTTGTTTAACTTGAAAAAGTCATCAAAATAAGACCAAATTTTAGTAGCAATCAAGCCATATACAAAGATATGGTGCATGTTTTAATCATGAAAGTAGCATTGGCACTTGGAAGTAATAGTAAAGCCTCTCTTTCTCAATTTTTCATCAAAAGGGATTTAGATATGCATGATTCTCCAAACCAAAATAGAAATAGTCTTAGGAATACTCTTATGCCAAATCATCGAGAAGATTTTTTTTAACTCCATGCTTCTCCCTGAAATCAAGCCAAGTTTTTTTGAAGGAGAACACCCCATTCTAAGAAAGATCATAAAGAAGAAAATCATCAATATCAATATGAATAGGAATACTTAAAATTATAAAATGAATAGTGTCCAAAATAATATCAACCAGTTTATTGTAGTCCCACATGTTATCAAAAAATAAGATTACGAACTTGAGAGGCCATCATAGAAGAAGAACAGATAAAATAATTAATGGACCAGCCATGAAGCCACTAATCTTTCCAGAAGATAAGGTTTGCTTTGCCCAAACCCCATTTGACATGGGGTTAAACACTCCACTTGATCTTACACAGCCTATACCAAACCATAGAATCACCTTTCTTATAAGAGCACAGAGCAGAATGCTTACCATTAAAAAATTAATCATTCAAAAATTTAGCCCATAGAGAAAGTTTAGATAGAAAAAGCATGAGCTAAATCCCACATGGTCTTACAACCTAAAGCCCCTTTGATGAACACACCACAATAATTGAGCCAAGAGGACCAAATCACTTTACCATGAACATTAGAACAATGCCAAAAGAACTTATTAATAAATTTCTCAATCCTATTACACACCTCAAAGGTAGGATGCAGAGTTTGAAAAATACACACAAGTAAAGAACACAAAACACTTTTAATAAGAGTAAGTCTGCCACCAAAGTTAAGGAAATTAGAATTCCATGAATATACTTATTTGTGCAAAATAGAAATAAGATCATAAAAAAGAAAAGTCAATTTCATACCCTTGTAATGGGGGACCCTAGGTACTTAATGGGAAAATAGCCTTCGGTAAAACCAGTGCAATTCCTAATAGCAGTCATCCTATCATGAGAAACCTTTTTAGAGACAATAAAATATCTCTTATTTTTATCAATAGAAAGACCACTAAAAGTTTCAAATTTATTTAAAAAGCTCATAAGTCTTTTAACCCTGTTAAGACAGACATTCCAAAAAAATGATATCATCATCAGCAAAACATAAATGAGAAATAGGAAACCCCCTAAAAGTTCTATAATAATTATTTATATAATTCTAAAAAAGATTGGAAATACCTCTAGAAAAAAAATTCCATAGAAATAACTAAAAGTGTAGGAGATATAGGATCACATTGTCTCAACCCATGGGAAGACTTAAAAAAGCCATTACTTTTGTCATTAATAATAATAGAGAAAAACAATTTTTAATAGTCAGTTTAATAAGGTTAACAAAACCATTATCAAAGCCAATTAAACTCAAAACATGATAATGGAAATCCTAGCTAATGTTATCATAAGATTTGGCAATATATAACTTGAAAATAAAGTTACCCTCAGGCACCCTAACATCCAAGCCATGCACAATCTCCTAAGCATGTAAAATGTTATCCAAAATGGATCTACCTTCAATGAATCTAGTTTGGTTAGAAGCAATAAGTTTAAGAAGTAAAGGAGAAAGTCTATTTAAAAGTAACCTGGAAATCAAATTACTAAAAAAGGTACAAAGACTGATAGGTCTAAAATCATTCCAATTACAAGCATCATTAATTTTTGGAATAAGCACAATAGAGGTGGAAGAAATTTTTTTTAGAACAGTATTACCCCAAAAGAAATTATAGATAGCATTAAAAAGATCAATGTGAATAATATCCCAAGTTTTTTGAAAAAAAATATTGGTGAAGACATCCGGACTAGCCACGGAGTCAGTATTCAAGTTAAAAATCATCTTCCTAACTTCCTCCAAAGTAGGAAAGGCAGTGAGAGAAAAATTATCATCCTTGTTAATAAGGTGAGGAATAATGTTGGGTGTGTCAATAGGAGCAAGATTAAAAGTTTTATTGAACAAAACCTTAAAGAATTCGACACTAGATAAAGCAATTTTCTCAACATCATCAGTTGAAGAACCATGAGCAAAGTTAATTTTATGGATCCAATTTTTGACCATATTCCTTTTAATAATAGCATGGAAATACTTACTATTTTTCTCAACATCTGTAATATGCTTCGAGGAAGCTTTCTATTTCCAAAAGGTTTCTTCTTGTGTTACAAACAAAAAATGGCTTATTGTTACAAAGAAAAATTAACATCAGAAGGGGGTTGTTGACATAGGAAATCCATGGAATTTATATTCTCCTCAACATCAATGATATTAGAAAAAACATTTTTTTAAAAAATCCTATTCCACCATATGATTCATTTTTTAACCTTTTCAACTTAAGCCAAAGACAATTCATGCTAAAAATAGAGTTATCTAGGAAAAGAGTGGCTTGCCAATTGTCTTTAACAACATCCATAAAGGAGGAATCAAGAAGGCACATGTTTTGAAAATGGATGTTAATAGCAGGTGAAGGAGAATTCAACTGTAAAGAAATAAGAAGTGGAGAGTGGTAAGATAAGGTTCTACTAAGGTGCTCAACATGCATAGAGGAGAAGGAATTTATCAAACATTCATTAAAAATAACACGATCCAACCTTTGCCAAAGATAAGAATGATTCCAAGTAACATTGCTACCCGTATAGCCAATATCAATGAGATTATACTCCAGGATCACGTTATTGAAATCTTCCATAGAATGGATAAGAGGTCTGGATCCCCCAAGTCTTTCCGACATGATAAAAATAGTATTAAAATTGCATCCCACCAACTAGGGAGAATTGATAGAGGCATGAAATTGGATAAGTTGATCCCGCAAAATCCTTCTATTAATATAGGAAGAGGCAGCATAAGAAAAAGAAGCAAAATAGTTATAACACAAAATATCAGTGCTACAATAAATTACATGGATAAAATCACCCACATTATTAATCACCATAGGATCCTTCCAAATAACCCAAATTTTGTTGGAAATATTGGCCACTCCATGCTTGAAGCCCAAGTACCTAAACGTGCTATCCAACATGGTATAAGAAATAAGAGGTTCAATGAAAATAAGCAGATAAATATTATGAATAAGTCATAAATTTTTAACTCTAATTCTAGTAGAAGGACAACCAATGCCTCTCATATTCTAAATAATCAACTTACACATTAGAATGTAAATGGGAAGTTTGTGATAGTATAGTTCTAGGTGAGTGAAACACAATTTTTTTTCTTAGTTTTCTTTGATGTGGTTTGAGTGAAATCACAAGAAATCATCAAAACTTTCTATATTTTCATTATCGAAATGACCATGGTAATTATTAGCTTCACTGATATGAGATAAATTTTGGAAATACTTATGAACATTTTCCCCATCATTACCTTAGTTTTCTAAGCAGTTTCCCAAAACACCTTGCACAAATTCTCCTTTGTTAAGATAGTTGCTATTTGAATGCTTTACATTTTTGCATCTTATATAGTTTTGATGATCCAAACATGTATGTTCAAATGTGTATTATCTCCTAACAATTTAGAAAATTTGTAATTTGCTCTTGTGTGTACTAATTATTTCAGGGAAACGAACTCCAGACCTAACGAAGACTTCAAATCATATTCAGAATGAGATACTTTGTAAAATTTGAAAGTTTGCATTTCTTTGAAAATTAAATTGAAAGGGAGTGATTGTAATTGAGTGAATAAAAACATACACACACATATGGGAGATCATAAAAAAAATTTATCTGATCGTACTGGACGATATCCGTTCGTACGGACGATCAAACAGTTATCTTTCCTAATTGAGCAACATGGAACGAATAAGGAACTTACTTCAAGAATTTTTTCTAAGTCCTATTCGTCCAGGATGAAATTTAAAAAATTGTACAGGACGATTGGTTCTTCTGTAAAATTTTCGTCCAGACAAATTAAATTACGTCATGGCGATTGGTCTCTGAAAAATTTTTTGTCCAGACGAAATTAATGTAATCGTCCTAGGACGATTGGTCTCTGAAATTTTTCGTGCCAGACGAAAATTAAATTATCGTCCATCTAGGCGATTGGTACCTCTGGAATTTTTGTCCAGACAAAATAAATATCGGTCCAGGACGATCGGTCATCTGTAAAATTGTTGTCCAGACGAATAATTTTCGTCCAATGATTAACTCGACTTAAAGATGGTTTTAGCAGTTTCTAGAACCGAACCTTTGTAATAACCGTTTCGTACTGGATCGAACTAGTTTCGTACGGGACGATCAGCTGTATGAAGACATTTCATAGGACATATACAAATGGGGTCGTTTCAAATCGTTTAAAAGTAAAATCATCCAGGATGATCCATCGATCATACTGGACGATCCACTGCGTACAGTAATTGAAAAAATTGTAAGTTTTTGGGGGCAGTTTTTCTTGTCTTTTTGTAAATATAGTCCAAATTAGGGACTGGACACCTCAAATCTTTTGTCATTTGATCTTCGTGCCCTTCTTGAGAGAATAGCCAAGGAAGAGAGTGGAAGAGAGCATTCAAGGTGGATTTCCTACCATTGGAGCGAGAAGGTTTCACTTAAATTTCAAAGGTTAAGAGTCTGCTATCTGTGAATTGAATTACTTCTACTCTTTTTCTTTCTTCCTTCAGATTCTTGTGAGAAGATCTATCCAAGGAGATCCGGTTCTCTCTGTCGACAGCTTGAGAAGTGTGAACAGACGAAGGGGTTCGCTGCTACAGTTGGAGAGTGTGAATAGCCGAAGGGTTCCGCTGCCTACACTTGGAGAAGTTGTGAATAGCCGAAGGGTTTCCTGCCGTACACTTGGAGAGTGTGAATAGCCGAAGGTTTCGCGTGCAACACTTGGAGAGTGTGAATAAAGCCGAAGGGTTCTCTACCCACGACTTGGAGAGTAGTGAAAGGACAGACGGTTCTCTGCGAACACCTAGGGATGTGTGTAAAAGGACGAAACGATTCTATGCGCACCGGGGAGTGGTGCAAAAGAGTGGTTATAAAGGCCTCCTCCGCCTTGCTCTGAGGTGTAAAAGGAGGAGTCACTAAAATTGGTATTAGTCAATACTCAAGAGGGTGCCTCTGGGGGAAGTGGAATGTAGGGGTCTGGTTTTAAGACAGAACCATATAAATCTGGTATCATTTACTTTACTATTTTTAATGTTTCCGCATTTTAATTCTTAGTCTTAAAAACCTCTGTGGGTTGAAAAACTTTTCTACAAAAATTAAAAGAAACAATTTTTATTTTGGTTCAAACATAATTTTAAAAAGA
>NW_021320094.1:516536-612012 GCF_001605985.2 Dendrobium catenatum
AGTTCAACATAATTTTAAAAGAGGGCTTAAATTTTTTAAACTACCAATTCACCCCCCCTCTTGGTGCCTTTGGGACATTAACTTAGGCTTAACAACCTAATTACTAGACTCAACACCCTTCATCCAAGTTTTGATCCCTATTGTCTTGCACTTTGTTGTTAATATTAGTATTCACTTGAGATTCAATATTAGCACTATCCTCAAGATGATTATATTCATAAGGTTTTGAAAAAGTAAAATAAGGTGTTTTTTAGGAAGTAGTAGTGTTATTATGCTCAACCACCATTTCATCCATTTGATCTTCATTATTAAGATCCATTGTTTGGTGATCTAAACTAATAGAATCAACAAGAATGTGGTTACAGGTTTTAATAAGAGCCACTGGGGATTTCACGGCACTATCTCCTTTAATGCCATCATCCACAAGTATCAGCGACTCTTTGATATCAATCTCGGGTATGCTATAAGCCTTGGAAAGATTTAGCTATAGAGAATTTTGGTTATGAGGGCTTTCCTGCACGGCATTAGTCATAATGTTCCCGTTATAATTTTTTCGGGAATCTTTATTTTTTTTTAAAAGAGGATGTAGAATGAAGCATTCAGCATTGCAGTGACCGTTCATTTTATAGAAAGTAAATGGAAGATTCTCAAAATCTATTTTTTTTGGTATCAATTAAGATCCAAACCAATCCAAATTTCATTTAGATGCTTCTTGGCAACCTCTAATTCAACCAAAACTCTCTCAATAGTTAATCATGTAACAGATGCAATCGCCTAATCCTTCTATAAAGTTCTTCCAAAAATTGACACTAAATCAAACAAAATATGATGATTAAAGAAGTGAAGCCTTATATTAGGAAATGAAATACAAACCAGAGCAATCGGGGATTCCTCCCACACATCAAAATCAGGAGTCCATTTTAGTAGCCGCATTTGATAGCCTTGCATGTAGTAAGTTCTTCTAGAAAAAATTCTATTATAATCAAAGTCATTTGAAATTTTAATCATAACATGGCGTTGATCCATCAATCCAATAGCAAATAAGCCCAAAAGTTTGAGATTAAAAAAAAAACTTATGGATAAAATTGAGATTAGGCCTTTGTAGAATGATTTTAATGATTAAAGTGAAGGCGTAGGGGGTGCTACAAATTAGTTTTCATAACTATGTTTTCATATAATGTGTGTTTTTGATGATTACAAAATATTATTGTATTAATTACTTTTCTCCTAACATATATTGGAAATATTTCTTTTGTTGTTTGTGTGCACTACGGTTTTAGGGAAATCAAACTTCAAACTACTGAATACTTCAAGTCAGATTAGATTAGGATTTATTGTATTTGAAGTCTATACTTTTATTTTTTTCTTAAGTATGAGAGAGTGTGAATGTAATTGGGTAATCGTGCACACACACACTGGGGAAAATATAAAAAATTATATTTTTTAAAACTAATCATACTGTATGATTTTAAATTGTATGGGATGATTTGAAAGGAGAGTTCCTCCAGAAAGCAATTAATGAAATTATGTTTAGAAAATTTTTGAGTACTATTCATATTATACGAACTTACCTTCGTACAGACAACATCTAGAGCACAAAATGGCTGAGCACCACTTCATCCAGAATGAACTCAAATTTTTTCTAAACTATTCATACTGTATAATCTTAGGTTCATACTGACGAGATCTAGAGGATGAAATGGATGCGTATCATTTCATCCTTACAAATAGGTAAATTTTTTGAACCGTTCGCATTATATGATATTAGGTTTGTATAGATGACTTCTAGAATACAAAATGGAATTGTATATTTTCATACCAAATAAAGCATGATTTGGTTAAAATAGATTGTACTGTATAATTTGGTGTTTGCATAGTACATTATCAAGAGTATGAAACCAATTCATATTAAATTATACCAGACTTTTTGGTTTAATTTTAAACTGATCACACAGTATGATGGCAGTTCATACATATGGCTACTAGAGTACAAAACTAGCTCATACGGGATCAAACAACCAAATTTTGTACTGATTGTATTATGATGTGCGATTGTACTATACGATCATGGATAATCAAGTTGAAATTTTCAAAATTTTAGAAATTTTTTTGTGTGTTTCATATTTAAGGTCCTAAAAACTGACTATCAAAGTTTGCTTCTTCATATTTTGTTTGAGAGAATGTGTGAGAGTACTTTGGGAGAGTGTTTGAGAGTGTGTAAGAGAGATCTTGTAAGTGGAATTTGTGAAGGGTTTATAAGGTGAGGATCTCTTTGTAGTTTGTCAAATCTCTTCCTTGCTTATTTGAAGATACTCAAGAGATGATCATGTAAGAAAATGTGGTTCTCTGACGACACCAAGAGGGTGTGAAAGGATAATGATTCTCTGCCAACACTAGGAGGGTGTGAAAGGATGGCGATTCTCTGCCAACACTAGGAGTGTGTGAACGGACAATGGTTCTTTGCTGACACTAGGAGGGTGTGAAAGGATGACGATACTCTACCGCTCTGAGGATTTTTGGAAGAGAGGTTAATTGTAAGGGCTTCACTTCCTTGCTGTGGGAGCAAAAGGAGAGTAACTTTGGTAATAGAATAATACAAGAAGAGGGAGTTTTCAGGGAGTGGATATAGTTCTAGTTGGATCAAACCACTATAAATATATTAGTTCTTTTATTTTTATTTTTACCATATTTTTAATTTTCTGCACTTTTAATTTTGTGGTTGAATAATTTTTAGTTTGATAAAATTTTTATTGTGCTTAAAATTATAGGAATAATTTTTTTAATTTATCATGAAGTTTTTAAAATTACCATGTCACCCCCTCTTTTTTAGCCTTGGGATAATTGCTTTAGGTCTAACAACCTATACGAACTTTCAAGTGGTATCAGAGCCTACTTTTAAAAATTAAGGTTTAGATAACTTTTTGATAATGATCATGGCTAATTTTGGAAACAGTAACACACCTGAAGGGTATTCAATCACTAGACCCCCTTTATTTGATAACATCCCTTTCATTTTTTGGAAAACAAGTATGTCTACTTTTCTTTAATCGCTTTGACTATTTCATGTGGATTTTAGTACATGATGGATACACTTGGCCAATTAGACTTATAGATGGCATTAGAATTTGTACACCATTTACTGATTGAATTGTAGAAGAAAAAGATTTAGCTCAGTTAAATGTTAAATGTTTGAATTTTTTTTTTTGCACTTAAATCTAAAGATTATATGCATATCTCAACCTATCTAACTAGAAAAGAAATTTGGGATCACATATGAAGTGATTAACGAGGTGAAAAATCTAGATTAAATATTTTACTACACAATTATGAACTATTTTGCATGAAACCAAATGAATCCATCACTGACATGTATACATGTTTCACACAAATAGTCACCTTATTACATACTTTAGATAAGGAACTAATAAATATTGAGAAAGTGAATAAGATTCTTCGTTGTTTTCCTACCACATATGATGCAAAGATAATTGCTATAACGGAATCAAAAGACTTAAAAATGTTTATTCTATTGATAATCTTCTTGGTTCACTAATTTCTTACGAGTAAGGAGTGACTCAAAGGCAGATTAATATAGGCGAGAAGAAGAATGAGAAAAACATAGTGTTGAAAGTGGATGAATTAGAGAGTGATTAGTCTCAGCTTGAGGTTGAAGATGACATTTCCTTAATGATAAGGAAATTTAGAAGTTTTATAAAAAGGAAGCAAAGGAGACATTAGTAGTGGAATAAAGGTAAGTTCCACAAAAATTTTAAGGCTTCTAATGATGTAATTTGTTATGAATGCAAGAAGCTGGGACACATAAAATCTGATTACCCTAACCTTAAAAGCTAATCATTACAAGGAGAAGGTCAAGGAGAAAAATAATATAAGGAAGGGTAATAAGAGATTGTAAAAAAAAATTTGGGCAGACTCATCTTTAAATTCTTTAGAAATCAAAGTTAAGGAGGAAGTCACCAACTTGTGCTTGATAGATGACAAGCTTGATCAGTTAGATCAAGAAGAGGTATGTGACTTAACTTATGAAGAGTTATTTAATATCTCTATGAAAATTTATACTGCCTATAGAATGCTTAAAAAGATGCATGCTAGGTTAAACTTAGAATTTTTTGAATTATAAAAAGAGCATTAAATCCTTAGAAAGATTGTGCACTGATTGATAGAAACCATATGAAACTATTGGATGAGATTGATGAATTGAGCAAACATCAAGAACTAATGAAATCATCCCACACTGAACTTGAAAATTATTTAAAAACATTTATAGATGAATATGATAGTAGAGAGCACTATTTAAAAGTTGACAATGCAGTTCTAGAATGTACTAACTCATTTTTTAAAGCTAAATTGAATGCACTTGAGGAAAATAAGATTTCACCCAAACCTAAATAAATTTTCAATCTTGACCAGAAGCCAATAACTTTAAAACCTTGGAAAAGACAATTTAACTCACGGAGATTAATAAATCCATTTACTAGAGTCAAATGTTTTTCTTGTGAATTAATTGGGCATATCTCAAAAACTTGTACTATTTATAGTAAAACTCATTTAGTGTAGAAACCAAAGATGCATAAAATAATCTATATCAAACGTACATCTTGATTATTTTTTCCAAGAGGAGAACCCAAACTTATTTTAGTTCCCAAGACTAACATTTGATTATTTTGTAGAATTGCTCTCATACAAGACCTTGTGAGAACATTTGATACCTAGGTAGCAGATGTTCAAAGTATATGACTGGAGACACTATACAATTCATATCGCTGGAAGCCAGAAATAGAGGCAAGGTTACACTAGGGGTTAATACCACTAGAAAAGTGGTAGGCATATATATGATTATAAACTTGAACATTTTTTTCATTAAAATATTTTATTGGTAGAAGGATTAAAGCATAACCTGTTGAGTATTAGTCAGTTATGTGATAAGGGTTATAGTATAATTTTTTTTCCCACTAGTTGCATAATAAGCTAAAATTGAATTGGTGTTTTACATGGAATTATGGTAAATAATGTATACATGCTTGATCTGATTTATATTATGTCTTATAATGCTTTTTTGTCTCAAAACAATTTTTGATGAATCATGATTATGGCATAAGAGACTTTGTCACTGTAGTATGAAAAGCTTAAAAAAATTACCCAAATATAACTAGTTAGAGGAATATCCAAATTAGGCTTTACTAAGAATCACCTGTGTGAAGCATGTCAATTAGGAAAATAGGTGAAGTCCTCTTTTCATTCCATTAAGTATCTTAGAACTAGCAAACCATTAGAAATCATTCATATGGATCTTTTTGGATCGGTTAGCACTATAAGTCTAGTGGGCAAAGTGTTTGGATTTGTTATAGTTGATGACTTTTCTAGATCCACTTGGGTTAATTTTTTAATTCATAAGAGTGAATAAATTTAGGAAATTAGAAAAATTTTTACTTGGATTTAGAGGAAATTAGGGTGCGAGATTATGTCAATTCAAAGTGTTCATGGTGGAGAATTTAAAAATGAGAAATTTGAAGATTTTTGTAAAGATAAAGGAATTGATCATTATTTTTCAGCATCTAAGACCCCTCAAGAGAATGGAGTTTTAGAAAGAAAGAATAGAACATTAATTGAAGCTGTTAGAGCCATGTTGGCATAATACTCACTTCAAAAATATTTTTGGGCTGAAGTGGTTAGTACAACTTATTATGTTCTGAATAGGGTGAACATTAGATCTAAATTGAATTATAAAACATATAAACTTCTTAAGGGGAGAGCTCCAAATTTATCACATTTGCATGCTTTTCGATATAAGGTATCTAGTCATAATAATGACAAAACTCCTTTAGGAATATTTGATCCAAAATTTGATGAAAGAATTTTTATTGGATACTCTAGGGGTTAGAAAATCTTATAGAGTTTTTAATAAGAGAACTTCGGTATTTGAAGACACCAAACATGTTATGTTTGATAAATTTGGTATTTTGGAAGAGCTAAAGATGGAAGCGGATCATATTAAAAATATCTCCCAAGGAATTGAAAAGATAAACGTGGAAGAAAATATTATGAAAAAAAAAACCCTTTTCCTAGAGAATGGAAATTTTCTAAGAATCACCCTATGGAATTGATTTTAGGTGAATTTAGTGAGGGAGTTAGGACTAGGCATGGACTTAGCAAAGAGGTGAACTATTCTACCTTTATGTTGATGGTTGAACCCACTAATCAAATCAAACACTTTTACATGAATTTAGGATGTTGGCCATGCAAGAAGAATTAAATGAATTTTTAAGAAATGATGTTTGAAAATTGATTAAAAGGCCTAAGGATCAATGTATTATTGGAACTATGTGGGTGTTCAGAAAAAATGAATGATTCAGGAGTTGTGATTAAAAATATGGCAAGATTTGTGGCCAACGGGTATAATTAAATAGAAGGGATTGATTTTGAAGAGACTTTTGCCCCTATAGCAAGACATAAAGATATTAGGGTTTTATTAGCCTTTGCCTATTTTAAAGGTTTTAAATTATATCAAATGGATGCTAAGAGTGCCTTTTTGTGGGGTGATGCAAAAAATGTATATGTTGAGAAACCTTTAGGTTTTGAAAAATCTAAATTCCATATTCATGTGTTTAAATTTAAAAAGTCCTTATATAGACTGAAATAGACAACTAGGGCTTATTATGAGAGGTTAAGAACTTTCCTATTAGAAAGGTCTTCTATGGAAGGAAGTGTGGGCACCACTCTCATTTTGAAGAGGATAAGAGATGACATTCTCATTGTTTAAATATATATTGATGACATTTTTTTGGGATCTATAAATAAAAATCTTTGTGATGATTTTTTAAAAATAATGAGTAGTAAATTTAAGATGAGCTTAATGGGAGATTTGAGTTATTTTCTTGGTTTTATTATAAAACAAAATAAGGAATGAACATTTTTTAGTCAGTAAAAGTATATAAAGGACATCCTCAAGAAATATGAGATGGATAATGCTAAACCAGTGACTACGCCAATGAGTTCCTTAATGTAATTAGATAAGGACCATAAAGGAAAATCTATTGATCAAAAGAAATTTAGATGAATAATTAGATCATTGCTTTACTTGACTACTAACAGACCATAAATTATATTCAGTATTCATTTGGGTACTAGATTCCAATTTAATACAAAAAAATAACATTTTATAGTATTAAAAATAATTATGAGATATCTTTTGGGAACTCAAAACTTAGGAATTTAGTATCCTAAGCACAACTCTTCAATTAAAATAGTTGGATATTCTGATTCAGATTTTATAGGATGTAGGGTTGATCAGAAAAGTACATTTGAAACTTGTTAATTCATAATAAACTCTATAGTTTTTTGGGCCAATAGAAAATAAAATTTAGTATCCCTATTTCTTGCTAAAGTAAAATACATAGCCTTAGGTAGTTATGTGGCACAGGTACTTTGGTTAAAATAATATCATGATTTTCTATTGGCTTAATTCCAATTTTATATGATAATACTAGTGCCATTTGTATTTCAAGGAATCATATTCAACATTTTAGAACCAAGCATAAAGACATAAGGCATCACTACATTAGAGATCTTTTAGCTAAGGGAGAAATTGAATTATATCCCGTTGCTACAGAAAATCAACCTGCATATATTTTCACAAAACCATTGGCCTTTGACACATTTAGCACCTTAAGAATTAGTTTTTGTGTGATTGATCTTAATACATAGATTCAAAATTCTACAAACTTGATTTATTGTGAATATGTGTTTATTTAGTTTATATCTATTTATTTATTTTGTTTGATTTTGTGTTTTTAGTTTTATGTTTTTTGAATCTGTTTTTGATTTTACTCGAATCATGCCATTTGATGTAAGGTGATTTGTTTTGAAGAGAATTTCTAATTATTATGTCTTCTTTTCTAAGTGTTCTTTTTGTACTGTACGAAAGTTTTTTTTGTCCTGTAAAAATTCTATAGGTTAAACATGATAGATTTTTGAGTTGAGCACACAAAACTTAGTTTTCATAGGGTTCATATTATATGATGATGTCATCATACTGTATTATATATACAATTTTGTTTGTATGAGTGGAGACAGTTTTCCAGTTAGGTTCAGTTATTAAATACAGATCGTATATACAAATTTGCATTTTGTTTGTACAATCATATTGTCAGTTTCTGTGGGGGAGAAACCTAACCCTCATTAAAATGATCTTTAGTATTATGTTCATCCCGGACAAAAACTTATTCTTCTGTATGATTGTATGGTTAAAAAGCTTATACAAAAGGATGTCTCATAAATGGCATTTTATGAAAAGTCATTTCATTTTTGGTTGTATCCGTTTGTACGTACGAAATTTTTTTCATCCCATAAGATTTTAAAATCATAGATAATATCATATTTTTTTTATTATATGATTGGTTATTTTTCTATAAATAGAAGGGTCTTTGGAAACGTTTTCTTCACTTTCACATCAGTTACAAGCCCATTAGAGCCCACATCTTAGAAATGACAAGTTCAAGCAAATGACCCTACACCTCAAAGGGATGTTCTTCTAGAACTGGTAGGGATGATAACTTCATATCCAAAGAGAATGAGGATGCCTACTTTAGGAATTCTGCTACTAAAATCACCCCTTCTCATAAAGGGTGATATTGATTTCTCTGTCAAGCCCTTATTTTCTTCAACTCAACTTTCATTTATCCAGACTCTCATATATTCCTACCATAAAGAGACATTCCAATTCTTTTTGGCCAACATGAGAGTAAATCAAGACCACTCTATGTTAACCTCCTATGTTTATAAGCAACGGGTAGAAATTATAAAGGAAGATTTAGACAACTTTATCCACCTGAGAACCCAAGGGATTAAAGCACATACTTTAACCTCTATAGATGACTTTGATTTGTCAAAAATTAATCAAACTCTTAGAGGTGTCTCCCAAATGAGTCATTTGTCTCGAGTCTACAATCTCAATCAAAAGTGACGGGATCATTCAGCATATTTTGAGAACCTCAATTATTCCAAAAGCTGGTGATCACATAAACATGACTCCACTTTTGTCCACTGTCACTTATTTGATAATGACTAAAAGGCCTTTCTATAAAGCCCAACTTATTATAGATTATGTATATGTTTGGATGTTCAATGAAATGTGAAATGTTTAGTTGACATGTATTAATTTTTATTTCATGAAATGTTTATATCTTTAATGAAAAAATCTTTTATTGTTGATTATTGGAATGGATTCACAATCACTTTGCTATACAAATTAATTTCCTTACAAATTTTAATCTCTTAAAAATTTAAATTAAAGATATAACTCGATTTAGATAAGGAGATGAATTTCATGTTCTTTTAGACAAACATATATAAGCTATAATTGTTGCAAGATTGATGTCTTATTCTTTTTTTTTAATATGTTTATTTTTGTTATTAGTGGAATTTAAATTTAGATTACTGATAATGGAAAGACCCAAAAATTAAAGAAATAATGCACAAAGCGTGCAAAAATAGAAAAAGATGCACAATGGTTCTCAAAGTGAAAAGAGGCACAAAATTCGCACAAATATAAAAGATGGATAAAGTGTGTCTCAAATATTTGAAAAGATACACAATGTTGCCAATTGAAAATATTAATTATTTTATTTCCTTTATCATTCAATATCTAATCCAAATCCATCTAATTAATAATCATATTCAATATTGAATTCGAAGTTAACTAATCTTTATTTCATCATTTTTGTAATAATCATTTTTATTTAATTTGTCTAGCATGAACAATGATCCTGGTTGAATTTCTTATCTTAGTTTTTCTTTGATTTAAAAATTTGATATTTTTTATAATTATAAAGTTAATATTGTATTTTTAATTGGTTTTAAAATCATTTTTTTCTTCAACATTTTTGGATTATATATAGAAATCTTTCATTTCAAGATGTACTTTCCTTTTTATTGTTGCCAAAAGTGGAGTCATAATATTATTTGATGATTGATGTATGTGTGTTATGTGTATGTATATGTTGTATTATGAATGTTCTGAATGTGACGTGTGTATGTTTTGAATGATTGAATGTTTGAATGTTTGTGTTCATGTTTTTGTTCGAGTTGTTTTTGTTTTTAGTAGTTATTGTTTGTTATTTCCTTTTAATTTTTTGGCTTTTATTTTTTGATCTTTATGGGAACCCCTTGATTTTAAATGGGTCATTTATTTAGGGGGAGATAAGGAGAAAATTGATTTAAATGTTAACTCAAACATTAATTGTTATGTCTTCATAAAAAAGGGGGAGATTATTGCAAATTAGTTTTAATAATTATATTTTTATTTCATGTGTGTTTTTGATGATTCCAAAATATTATTATATTTAGTACTATTTCTCCTAACATATATTCAAAATATTACTTTTGTTGTTTGGGTGTACTAACGTTTCAGGGAAATCATACTCTAGACTGCTGAAGACTTCAAGTTTATATTTTTCTTGAGTCTAAGAGAGTGTGATTATAATTGGGTAATCATGCACACAAACACTAGAGGAGTTGTAAAAATTTGTATTTTTTAAAACTAATTGTATTATATAATTTTGGATCGTACGGGATGATTTGACTTGAGCATTCCTCCAAAAAGCAGTTAATCAAATCATGCATGGAAAGTTTTTCAAGTATTTATCATGTTGTACGAAGTTTCCTTCATACATATGAGGTCTAAAGTACAAAATGAATACTACTAGTTCATCCCAAACGAGCTCAAAATTTTTCTGAAGTGTTTGTACTGTACGATCTTAGGTTCGTACATACGACGTCAAGGGTACAAAATGGGTGTATATCATTTTGTTCATACAAATAGGTAATTTTTTTGAACTATTTATAATAAACGATCTTAGGTTCGTATAGACGACTTCCAGAGTATTAAATGGGCTCATAAATTTTTGTATCAAATGAATAATGATTTGGTTAAAATAGATCATTCTGTATGATATGGAGTTCATACAATATGTTATCCATAGTACAAAACCAGTTCGTACTAAATCATATCAGATGATCTTGTTTAATTTTGAACTGATCGTACTGTTTGATGGCAGTTCATACTTACGATAGCTATAGTACAAAACCAATTCATACAGGATCGTATGAGCAAATTTTATACTGATCGTACATATGATGTGCGATCGTACTGTATGATCATGGATGGACAAATTGAAAATTTCAATTTTCTATATAGATTTTTGTGTCTTTCATATATAAGGTCCTAAAAACTAACTATCAAAGTATGTTTCTTCATATTTTCTTTGAGAGCAAGTGTGAGAGTGCTTTGGGAGAGTGTTTGAGAGTGTGGAAAAAGAGATCTTGCAAGTGGAATATGTGAAGGGTTCACAAGGTTGCCCAAAGGTGAGGATCTCTTTGTTGTTTGTCAAATCTCTTCCTTACTTATTTGAAGATGCTCAAGAGAATATATTTGAAGAAGATCCAGTTCTATGCCAACACCAAGAGGATTTGAAGGGACGATGTTTTTCTACCGACACTAGGAAGGTGTTAAAGGATAACGTTTCTCTGCCGATACCAAGAGGGTGTGAAGGGATGATGATTCTCTGCCAACATAAGGAGGGTGTGAAATAATGATAGTACTTTTTCATAATGGGGATTGGTGGAAGAGAGGTTAGTTGTAAGGGTTTCTCTGCCTTTCTGTGAAATAAAAAGGAGAGTAACTTTGGTAATAGTGGAATCTCTATAGAGGGAGGCTTCAGGGAGTAGACGTTGGTCCATTTGGATCGAACCACTATAAATTTTTATGTTTTTTGTTTTAAATTTTACCGCATTTTTAATTTTTAGCACTTATAATTTACTGGTTAAAAATTTTAGTTTGATAAAATTTTCATTATGCTTAAAATTATATGAATGATTTTCTAATCTTCCAAGAAGTTTTTTATAATTAACAATTCACCCCTCTTCATTAGCCTTATGATTATTGCTTTAGGTCAACAACCTTTACAAACTTTCAGGGGGTATCAAGGATGGAAATAACCTTGTCATCAAGCAACAATGCCAACAACCCCTTGAAAGTTGAGTGCAAGAAATCCACCTTAGAAATAGATGAAGAACCACCAGCAAAGACATCCTTAAAAGACCGAGAGGAAATGACAACATTTAAGGTGATTCTAGGTTCTGATTACGAACAAACCAAAACCATAAATAAACACAAAGAAGTAGCAAAACCAAATAAAAATGAAACTAGCAGAAAAAAGAGATCCAAAATGAAGAGGAAGAGATCGGGGCTAGAAAGCCCTAAAATAACCTCCGAATTGCCAGAGGAGAATACATAGCCATTAGCCAAGGAAAAATAATAATATCTAGGTTAATTGATAGAGATGACCCCTCTCTCTCAAACCAAATTTATTACATAAGTTAAAAATCCATTCTTGTAAAGTAATGCTGATGATAAAAAAAAGCAAATGCTATTTTATTTGATTTTATAGAAAAAAAATGAAAATAACATTTTCTTTACTTTTTTTTTAAAGATTTTACTTCTTTTTTTTCTCAAGAAAAGCTAAATAAAAATAAATCTCAAAACTTTAAACTCAAATTTTGCGATAAAGTAAATGAGCATGAAATAGAAAACAAAAAAATAAAGTTAAAAAAAATGTGCATATAAGAAATTTATTGTGCTTCGGTCAACCTTGATCTACATTTACTCCTCGGAGTCCTCCACTATGAGTATTGCACTAAAAATTTTAGTGACTCTCCATTATGATGGAGAAGCCCTTATAAAATCACTTACACACTTTCATGGTGTGACTGAGAACTTGACTCCTTTCCACCCTACTAGTGTTGTAGAGAATCTCGAATCCTTTTAACTCTCCAACTGAGGAAAAGAACCTAATTATCTTCAACCATAAAAACTTTATCTCTATAGTATCCTAAAATAATAGCAAAGACACCTGGATGAACCAAGGATGAAACTTGTATGGAGCAATCACGTGAACCACCTATCACTACTTCTCCCTCTTATACTACTTCTCCATCTCACTTTCTAAGCTAGCCTTGACCAAAAAATTAAAAATTTAAATTTAGAAAAATACAATGCTCTCCAAGCCACAAAAAATAAGGTTAGTAAGACACACACCCTAATATATCATAAAAAACATTGAGCTCAATTTGACCACTAGGTAATGAGTAATTAAAGAAAGTAGGGTTTTAATCAAATTTAAGTTACTCATAATCCACTGGTCTAAATGACTTGAAATAAATTTTAAAATTACATTAGGATCAACTTGGTTTGAATGAGCACAAAAATATTATATTTGGGTAAGAATTATATCTATGGTGAATTTTTTTAATTTTATGAGCATTTAATTTAATTTTTTAAGTTTAATTTTGCATTTTTAATCATTAAGAGTGTGGCGAAGTCTTTATGAAAGCTATCAAAAGCAAAGATAGTCACTAATCCATGTTGAATATAAGATCAGGTTGTCCAATTTGCATGAGATCAGTCAGGCATGTATAATTGTTTCATATTGCCTGTTATGCAATTCATTTAGCACACGTTCAAACCCCAAAGAAGAAAAAATAATTTTAGTGTATATCTGAGCCATTCGATTGCATTACAAACACGATGGGTTAGTCCAAATTGGCAAAAAAATCTAGTTAAAATTGAATTAGAACATTAAAACCTCAAAACTTCCTATCTAGTCAGGCAAATTTGATGAAATTTTAAACATAGCTTCATATTACCATAATCTTCTAATACTTTGATTTTGCATGCTTTATGCTTTGTAATGTTAGTATAATTATATATTTAGTTTTAAAGCTTCAAATGTAAAAATAACCCTAAAATGTGAATGAATTTTCTTAATTTTGAACCTTATGGACACCTTGTGAGATAGTCTATCAATTCCTTGAAGACTCTAACCTTTGATTTCTATTGGATTTGAAGTTTATTGAGAATATCACTTTCTCTCTCATCTGAATTGGGATTTTCTAGAGATGGAGAAGGCTAGAGGATGTTGTGAGGGACTTGAGGGATTTGCGATAGAGTGAGGTAATATATTTAGTCAACCACTCCTTCAAAAAACATATGGATATTTATAGGAGAGATAATTTGAATGGAGCTCTAATATCATACTAGGTAAGCTCTCGCTAACCACCATTTTGGCGACGGACTAGCAAATAGGGGTCAAAATATGGTTCTGGAGTGTTCGAGCTTAGTTGGATATATGTCTTATTAATTATGGGTGAACCAATAATTAGAGATGGTTTATGTAAAAGATTCATGCCACATTAATAGCTTATGTGGCATAAGGCGGCTAGTGCTTGTGAGATGATCATTCTGGAACCCAATTTAAGTGGCTAGAACAAACAAATTAGGTTGTGTCATCAATGGGGTAATGAAAATACATTTTATAGGGCTTGGTTAAACTTAATTTGTTTTTGGAATGTTGTGACATGTGCATAAAGTAATGTGACACCTACTACAATAGTTTATATAGTTTAATTGGACATGGGTAGAAATTTTGTTCACGAAAATCCCTTTTGGTGCACTTAGATCAACCGTATTGGCTAAACCAGGTGGTCTTAAGTGCTAAAATAATTTTTAGAGACTTATATTGACCTCATGGACTGCCCCCAGAAGTTTGGTTTAACTATTTGTTCAAAATAATGAGTTTTAAAATTTTGAAGTATACAAGGTTTGTTTTCATCAACCATAGTTGACTTGGTAAACAAGGTTTAACTTGGGGTCAATGTTGGGTCCAACTCATTCTAAATTTCATTTTGTTCTTGTTGTAGGTGATCCCATGAAATGGAGAGGTTATTTGGTTTAATATGCAAGTTTAAGGGCTTAAGAGGCCCTTTGGTTAACATAGATTGACATGGACATCCTATGTTTACCATGCGTTAGGTTTGGAACCATGGCGTTGCAAATGTTATTTGAAATTTATTGTAGGTATTCTCATGATTTGATGGGATCTCTATACATATAATGTAGTTTAAAATGGTAAAAGGGTATTTTGTTCAAGCTTGGTTCACTTAGTCAACTAGGGTTGGCCAAGGCTTAAAACTTGGTTCAATGCACTCCAAATCACATTTGAAATGTGATGGAGAAGGATTCATGGATTGGTTTCATTGAGGCATGGTAAAAGCTTTTAGAAAAATCAGTTTTAGTTGAATTAATGTTTTGGTGTCAACATGGTCAACCAAGGTCCATAAAGGGCTCGGCATTAGCTCAATTCATTATGCTCTAGTCAATGATGATCTTTAATGGGTTTAGGGAAACTTCTAAGGTCAATTTTCATAATATTCCTTGCCTAGAAGCATACGTTATAAATATGTGAAGGTTTTGTAGCCTACTATGATAGGTATCATACAAGATGATATAACTAAATATTGCCTAAATAAATTCTATAACTAGGAGATCAAATTTGACAACATACTATTTGATTTTCTAAAAATTTGCACGTCCACGTTTTTGCAATCTATTTTTTTCACATTTGGTTTTTAGTACTAGAAGGTTATTATGCACCCTTTCATTTTGTTAATGGCATAAAAATGAGGTACAATTTATGTAATGGAGCAATGATGATATAGAATTTGGTCAGTTAAATGTGAAAAGTTTAAACTATTTTTTTATGTGCATTTAAGTCTTAATATTACATGAGAGGTTCTACTTATACCACTAGAAAGAAAATTGGGATAAATTGTGTATTTACACACCAATGTATTAGTAAGGTCAGACAATCTAGGTTTAACACCTTATTGCACGATCATGATCTTTTTTGCATGAAACTTAATGAAACCATCTAAGACATGTGCACCAGTTTTACTTAAATTCTTTCATCCCTACATGCTTTAGGCAGAGAGCCACAAATTTTAAAAGAGTGAACAAAATTCTTTTTTGTCTCCCTAGTAATTATGATGCTAAGATTACTACCATTTTTGAATCAAATGTTCTCAATGAATATTTCATAGATAACTTGTTAGGCTCACTTATTGCCTATGAGTAAGTTGTGTGTCAAAGATTATAGGAAACAAGAGACAACAGAAAGGACAAAGTGGTGGTATTAAATGCAAATGAATCAAAAAGTGATAGATCTGTAGCTAAGGAGGATGAAGGAAATTCTTTGACGACATGTTAGTTCAAAAGTTTCCTAAAATGGAAGTAGAAGTGTCATCAACAACAATGAAGCAAAGGTAAGAATATTAAAAATTTTAAAGCGTCGTCTGACACATTTTGCTTTGAATGTTGGAAACTAGGCCACCTACAAACTACCTACCCCATCCTAAAAACTAACCCAACCAAGGAGAATGGTGAAGAGAATGAAAAATTCAAGAAGGAGAAACAATGGAAACAAAATGTATTTTAGGTTGAATCTGCCTCAAAATCATCAAAAAAAGAAGTAGAGGAGGAGGTAACAAATCTATCTTATGGCTAATGATAATCTTGAATAGTCAGATCAAAATGAGATATGTCAATTACCCGATGAAGAACTTTTTATTAAATCTAAAAAATTATGATTCATATAGGAAGCTCAAAATGATGTATGTTATCTTAAACATTGACTTTTATAATTTTAAAATGGGCACTGTTGTTTGATAGTTGAACATGCTACTTTTGATAGTAATCACACTATTATTTCATGAATTTGATGCATTAAACAAGAAGCATATTGATCTAACCAACACATAAATCCTTTAAATAAAAGGATATTGAGATAGAAAATATCACAAAAGGAAATAAAAACATGTGAAACTAAATTAGATAGTAATGAGCAATCATTAAAAATGGAAATTTTAAGTCATGAAAGTGCGAATGAAATTTTAAATGCAATAATCCAAGAACTTCAACAAAATGAAACACCACTTACATTGAAACAATGTTATAATCCCATGTCATAACATGCTCATATACCCCTAGGAGGAGGAAACATCCCCCACATATATTAGTGAATCCTTTCCCTGGTGTTATGTGTCCTTGTGTCATACTAGGTCACATAGCTGAGACATGCACTATACACCATATAACACATCTTTTGTGGAGGCCCAAATCACTTACACCACATCATAGCATGAATGCAAGTCACTCATCAAGAAATAAGAAGGAATCTGAATTCACATTGGTACCAAAATCTCAAGTTTGATTGACCTGGTAGGAGTGATATCAGGAAAGACCTAGTGAGAGCATGTGGTACCTGGATAACATATGCTTAAGACACATGACCGAGGAGATGAGGTAGTTTATTACATAGGAGGTTAGGGCTGGAGGCAAAGTCACACTTAAAGATAAAACCGGCTAGAAAGTGAAAATTTTAGGTATGATTGGGAATTTAAAAAAATTTATTTTTGAAAATGTCTTACTAGTAAATGGCCCAAAACATAACTTGCTTAGCATTAGTCAATTGTGTGAAAAATGTTTCCATATTAAATTTATTTCTACTAATTATGTGATTAGTTTAAATGGAAATATTATTTTAAAATGAAAAAAATATTAATAATATTTACATGCTTGATTTGAATTGTATTGAATTTTTTAGTTCCTTATGTTTGAAAATAAATTTTAATGAATCTTAGTTATGGCATAGCAGACTATTTCATGCAAGAATGAAGACTCATGGAAGAATAACTCAAAAAAACCTAACTAGAGTCATACCCAAACTAAATTTTTCTAAGGACCATCTTTTTGATGCTTGCCAATTAGGAAAGCAAATCTAAACTTCCTTTCACTCAATAATGGACATCATCATGTGCTAACTTTTAGAAGTCCTTCACATGGATTTATTTGGACTAGTTAGCACTTCCAGCTTAGGTGAAAAAATATATGGATATGTTATTATTGATGATTGCTTGATATTTGCTCTGAGTATATTTTTGTCACATAAAAATTAATCATTTCAAGAATTTAGGACATTATCCCCATGGATTTAAATTAGGTTGTGAAATTCTAATAATCCATAGTGATCACAGTGGGGAATTTAAAAATGATAAGTTTGAATCATTAAGGAGCTAGGAATAGAACATAATTTTTTAGATCCTAAAATTCCTCAGCATAATGGAGTTGCTGAAAGAAAGAGTGAATGTTTTGTAGAAGCTCCTAGAGCCATACTTGCTGAGTATTTACTTCCTAAATATTTCTAGGTTGAAGTAGTGAATATCGCTTGCTATGTTCTAAATAGGGTTGATGTTTGATCTAAACTTAATAAGATACCATATGAATTAGTCAAAAGAAGAACACCCAATCTCTCTCTCCATCATGAAATATAATGTAAGGTAATCATTCTAAAGAATGAAAAATCTCCATTAAGTAAATTTGACCCTAAATTGATGAAGGAGTTTTCTTAGGATATTCAGATGTAGGTAAATCCAATAGAGTGTTTAATAAGATGACATTAGTAGTATAGGATACCACCCATATAGTATTTGTTAAATTTGTTATATATGTTAAGGTTATGTCACAAGAAGAAGAATAAGTGGTTGAATTAACCCAAGAAATATAATTTATTGATCTAGCAAATATAATATAACTTTAGGACCCATTGCCTAGAGATTGGAGATATTCATCATGTCATCCTAACGAGCTCATCCTAGGAGTTATATATGTAGGAGTAAGAACTAGGCATGGACTTAGAAAAGTAGCTAGCACTCTCATTTCATCTTTAAGGTAGATCCCTCAAACATAGATAAAACTTTATCTAACAAATTTTTTATCCAAGTCATGCAAGAAGAATTGAATAATTTTTTTAGGAATGATGTTTGACAGTTAGTTAACAGATCTAAAGAATAGAGTATTGTGTGAACTATAGTAGTTTTCAAAAGAAAAAATGAATGACCCTAGTAAATTAATTAGAAATAAAACTAGATTAGTAGCTAAGAGGTACAATCAGATTGAAGGAATTGAATTTGAAGAGACATTTACCCTTGTAGCTAGGTTAGAGGCCATTAGAGTGCTATTATCCATTGCATGCTTTAAGTGTTATTAGCCATGGATCAAAATTTAATCAATGGCTTCGGCCCATTTTGAAAAGTAGTCTGTCGCTGCTAAGATGAAGCGATGTCCAGCTGACGATGGCGGATTGTTTTCTAAAACTTGATGTTATGAATTCTGTTCTAATACCATTTGAAAGTTTGTCAGAGTTGTTAACCCTAAAGAACTAACATGAGGATAACCAAGAGGGGGTGAATTGGTAGTTTAAAAAAATATTAAACTAAAAGAAAATCTTTTTGATATTTTTAAATATCTTAAAACAAAATAATAACTCTTAATGTGGAAGAAAAATAATTTTCATAATAACAATACAATCAGATATTTCAATCACATAACAAATCATAGAAATATGTGGAAATAAAATGCAATAAATGTAATAAGAAAGAACACATCGAATTTTATAATGGTTCGATCAAATCTGACCTACATCGACTCCTTGAAAAACTCCTAAAATTATTGCACTAAATTGAAGTGACTCTCCTTTTGCTCCCACAGTATGGCGGAGAATCCCTTGCAAAATTATTATATCGATACGATGAGATGGAGAACCTTGAATCTTTTTCACTCGCTTGGTGAAGGAAGAGAACACGGGAATCTTTTTACTCCATCCTTGACTAAGTAGAGAACCTTGATCTAATACTGAAGATGATCCCCCCCCGTATCCACCAAGGAACCAATAGAGCAACTCAAAGAAGATGATGAACACCTTACTTGGAGTTCCCTTTATGATTCCCTCGCAAACTCCCCCTCACAAGGATCTCTCCCTTTAAAGCGCTCCCTCTTCCCTCTATGAGCTCCCTCTTGGATCAACTCCACAGTAAAAGATTATCTCGAAAGATAATTAGAGAATTTAAATAGAAAGCCTCCAAAATAAGCCTTAATTTTCAATTATGTGCAACTGATCGTCCTCAGCGATTGAATGATCATCCTGTATGATTAGTACAAAATAGCCCATTCAGCTAAGATGAATGACATTACTCTGTATGATTAGTTCAATAGAAGTAAGATAATCTCCATGTATAATACAAGCATCATACTGGACAATTAGTATTAAACTATTAAACTTTTTCTAGTACGATGCCTGACGGTGCTTTATCATCCCATGCACTTCTCTATCATCCACTACGATAGGGTATATCATCCTAGATGATTAGTTGAAAATTTATGGTATTTATCTGGTACAATAGCTCTCAATCCCTTATCATACCAAATGTATTTTTTGTTATCCAAAATAATCATCATCGATCGCTCTTTATGATTGTATCAAATTATATTTTACCATAATTATTATCCTAATCATGAGATTAATTTAGGACTGATTGTGTCAAATTTTTTAGGACGATCAACATCATCCTTTATGATTAGTACAAAAATAAAAAATTAAAATATTTCCTAAATTATTATTGGCAGCTATTTTCATAATCTAAACTAATCATCTTTAACGATAGGGATCATCTAGCATGATTTGTTTAATCACTTTTAAAACTGGGATGCCCTAATTAGCATTTCTATTTTTAATTGATCGTCCAGTAAGATTTGTGATCATTTTGTTCGATTAGGTCAAAATAGAGAATTCTCTAACTTACCAAAACTCTCTCCCTAAGTTTGTGTGTGCAAGGTTACTTAGTTTGGGTTCCACCAGATATATGACTTGGCTCAAGAAAAGATGAAGTACATTGAAACTTAAGTTACAGATAAACTCAACCCTAGTCTACGGTATCTTGAGCAGATTTGTATTGCAAGTGATATGGTGGACATGAAAGGTTAGTAAGTAGGGAAAATAAAAAATATATGCAATAATAGTAGTGGTAATGAAAACAATAATATTTATTATCATCAAAATTATAGTACTTGGTTCAAGATTTGAAATAGAATTCTAGGAAGATTTTGATAGTATTAAAACAACTTGTTAAATCCTCCCATTCTAGCAGTGCCAATATCGGGAAAGCATCTTATATTGCACATGACAACACTAGAAGAGACACTAAGAGCATTATTGGCCTAGGATAATGAAGATTGAAATGAAAATGCACTCTATTCTCTAATTAAGAAGCATTATTTGGCATTGATTTTTGCAGTCCATAAACTATGCCACTATATGCTCTCTCCCAAGATTATATTGATATCAAAGATCAATCCACTAAAGTTCTTAATGATAAGACTAGTGTTGATAGGTCATTTAGCTAGGTGGGCAGTAATTTTACTATAGTTCAATATCACATATATGCCATAAAGGCGGTGGAAGGATAAACCTTGGAAGATTTCTTTGCTGCACATCTCATGCTTGTGGGTTCTCCGCTCAATGATGATTTTCTTGTAAAAAAAATTATTTGGTCATGGAGAAAGAGAATTATAATTCTGGGATATATATTTTGACAAGGCCATATTGACAAGTCTTGCTTGAGCCCGAGCTAGCATCGATCTCATTTTTATAGCATATGTGGGAGATATTAAGATGTTTTCATTTAGTTTAATTGAACCTCAGACTAATAATGTTGCCGAATATGAAGTTATAATACAATGACTTGATATTACGATCTATTTCAAAATCCAAAATCTCCAAATCTTTGGTGACACTCAACTTATGATAAATCAAGTTCTAGTTATTTACAATATTTATAAACTTGAATTGGCCCACTATTGCTAGCAATCTCTCAAGTTTCAGGAATAATTGCAAACTATTAAAATAGCTTAAGCTCCCCGATGTCAAAATGCAAAGCAGATTGTCTTACCAAATTAGTAAAGAATATGGTAAATAGGGGCAACGAAGAGCCTATACTGATTTTCGTGCATAGTAATCAGGTGTTAGAGCCCGTAATCTTATAATTCCCAAAGGCAGAGGAAATACCAGATTCAATCTAGCAGGATATAACCCGGGTATATCCTCAACCACCCAAATAAATTATTATTGCAAATCAATAAAAATAATGCTATGTTACCAAAAGATGAAAATCTAGTAGATGCTTACAGTTATGATTACCTTAATTTGATGTCAAAGTAGAGGACAATTGGACATAAACATTCCACAATTAGTTCAAAGAAAGTATACTCTCAACAGCTAAATCTCTCAAAAACCAACAAATTTGAAAAGCTAGAGAGAGAAGGTCCAGGATTTTAAACGGTTTTTTAAAAATTTTTCGTCTTCAATATTTCGGCGTGGTTTTTTCACCGATCATGGAAGGCCTTCGGTCTTCTGATGGTGATGGATGGAATTTGATTCCAGATCCTGAAAAAGAGAATGGTTTTTCTCCTGCTCATGGTTCCCGAGCTTATGGCACTCTTCGTATCAAAGAACCATCTGAGACAAAATTGATTGTTTCAACGCCGGTGATAGGGAAGGGAAAGCAAGTCATGGAAGCGGTTAATTTGAAAAATTCACCTGGTTTTCTGGGGAATTCTATTACGGAATCATCTTCATCTGGTATGAAATTGTTTGTGAATAGGTTTGCCAATACAAAACCTGATTCGGTGGCCGTTAAAGCTATGGATTTAGCTGAGAATCCAAGTAGCATTTCAAATGGTTGTAATAATTCTTCTATCCCAATTCCTCCGAAAAATGTTATTATCAATTCTGTTTAAGGAAGTTTTAGTATTCCTTGGTTGAGGCGTCCTTACATCAAAGTGGATATGAAAAATGTTGAACATTGTTTCTCAGAAGATGGATCTGCGGTTCGTCTATATGAACCTAATGTTCAAAACAACATGATGAAATTACAGTCCTCATTGGTAGTCAAAGTGTTTGGTAAAACAATACGCACCCAGGTTATTGCAGCTGAGCTGAGAAGACAATGGATGCAGTTCGGGAAATTCAATTTAACTGTGCTTGGATCTGGCTGGGTCCTCTGTTCGTTCTTGATTAATGATAGCATGGAAAAGGTTTTTGCTGGAGGCCCTTGGTTTGTCAACAACCATATTATTGGAATGGAAAGATGGAATCCTTCATTCAATCCGGTCTCTTTGAAAGGACTAGTTTCTCCAATTTGGGTAAGAATGCCCAATCTCCCTTTATATTGTTGGGTTGAAACAAATGTATCAAGAATTGCTTCTATGGTTGGTACACCTCTCTTAATTAATGGCAATATGTTTCAATGGGGAAGAAGAGAGTTTGCTCAAATTTGTATTCGGATTGAGCTTGATAAGAAACTTCCATTAGGAGTTTGGGTTGATGGAAGTGAAGGAAGATTTTTTTAAAAACTTCTATATGAGAAGATTTCTTCCTTATGCTTTCATTGTGGTAAAATTGGGCATGTAGCTGAAATCTGTCCTGATCTAAAGAAATTCAGTGGTTCTAAATGCATAGAGAAGAAAGATGGTTTCTGTAATGATATTGAAAAATCTTCTATTCCAGCTGAGGCATTGGAAGATCATTCCTATGGTCCGTGGACCCTTGTAAATAACATGAAGAAATCAAAGAACAATTTAGGAGTTCAGAGGAATTCTACTATTTCTAAACCAGGGGCTGTTTGGAGAGCCAGATTGATCACTCAAACTGGTTCAATCAAGAGTAATAAAAATGCTGATTCTCTATCTACTCTTAATCCCAATGTTCTTGTTAAAAATGTGGTGGGAGTTTCATCCTCAGGAACACCTTCAAATTCCAAAAAATTTGTTGAAGCCGTCAAAGCTATTGATGATTCTACTACGGTAGACATATCCTTCCCCAGGAACTCTTCTTCTCTGGATAATCTTGGTATTTCTCGTTCTATGTCTTCCATTAATCTAAATGCTAATAAATTTGATATTTTTAATTCTATTATGGAAGAGGATGTTATTAATAAGGAAGATATTAGTTGTGTGATGGTGGAAGAAGGTGAACTGTTGGAAATTCAGGAAGCGAACGTAATCCCTAATAAAATTGATTCATCTCCTAAATCTGTTATGGGAGTTATTGAACCTGGATTCTTGAACAAATCTACTATGGGAGGGAGCAAACCCAAATTGTCCAAAGAACTTAAAAATCTTTGTCCCCTTAATAATTCCTCTAGACTCAACAAATTGAATGAAAAGAAGAGAAGAAATGGGGGCTCCTCCCCTTTCTTATCCAAATGACTTCCTTAGTTTTTTGGAATTGTAGGGGGGCTCGTAAGAAGGAAGCCTCCCTATATCTGAAGGAAGTTGTGAGGGATTGGGTTGCTCTTTTTGTTGGTTTGGTAGAGACAAAAATTCAGTCATTGGACAAGGAAGATTTTAATAAATTCATGGGAGATGAATGGGAATTCTTTATGTTTCCCTCTTGTGGTATGTCTAGAGGGATCTTGGTGTTTTGGAAGAAAGTGTTAGCTGCATTTTCAGTTATTAATGCTTCAATTCAATGTATTATGGGGGAGCTAAATATATTCAACTGTTTACAGAGGCAGAGACCTTTACACTAGAAGAAACTTATGGCAGATTTTTGAGGAAAATCATAAGTTGGATCTTCCATATGTTGTCGGAGGGGACTTTTATTATCTTCTATCTCATGAAGATAAGAAAGGAGGAAAGTGATTCTCTTTTTCTAAAGGTTTTATGGAAATGATGAACTTTATGAACAATTCTGATTTACATGATATTGGGTTCATTGGACCCAAGTTCACTTGGTGCAACAATAAAGATGGGAATGCTCGTATCCATGAAAGATTGGATAGATGTCTTTTGAATACCAAGGCTCTTGAATTTCTTCCTTTTGCTACAGTCTGGCACTTACCAAGAGTTGCTTCAGATCACAATCCTATTGTTTTAAAAATCTCCATGTCTGCGGTCTGCAGGAAAAAATAGAGGAAATTTGAAGATGTATGGCTCTCCTACCTGGTTGCTGCTACTGTTGTTAAGAAATCTTGGTGTAAACTGACCATAGGAGATGCTATGGTTACTCTTAATAAAAAGTTTGATAGATTTTTGAAAGCATTGTACTTCTGGAGCAAAGCAAAACACCAATGTCTTGAAGATTTGAAGGTTAAATTACAAAAAGAAATTGAAGTTCTTCAACTGGAAGAATTGGGCGAGATAGCATTTCCCCAAGAAAAAATTCTGCTTCTAAGATCCAAAGTAAATGAATATAATTTTACTTTGTCTAGATTAAATACATGGTGGAGGAAAAGGGCAAAACCAAAATGGTTAGGGGAAGGTGATTCTAACTCAAAATTTTTTCATTCCTTTGCAAATGGTAGGAGGAATAACAATTTTATTAAGCAAAAAAAAAAAAAGATGATTCTGGTATCCTAGTGGAAAATCAAAAGAAATTTGAGGTATTTTCTCAGATTACTTAGGGCCTGCAGTCTACATGGGTGGCCTTCCAATCTGAGATCCTTCAGACAAATTGAATATAATTTTTTGGATTCTAATTTTTGATTGGAAGAATTGGAACAGGTAATCAAAGAGCTTGGGAACAATGTTGCTCCAGGTGTGGATGAAATTACCTACTCATTCATTAAAGCTTATTGGAATATTGTAGGTGAAGACAATTTGGAAAGCTATTGAGCTCTTTTTCTCAACTGGTAAAATGTGCTCCAAGTGGAAGGAGACATTGATTGTTCTTATTCCAAAAACCACCAACCCGCTTTTACCATCCAAGGTCAATTAGCCTTTGTCTCTCTATTTACAAGATCATTGCCAAAATGATTCTTAATAGGCTTTCAAAAGTTATCCATTGTTTAATTGATGAAACTCAAGTTGCTTTCATGAAGGGGAGATCCATTTTCAATCATGTTCTTCTAGCTCAAGAAATCTTCCATAAATTTAAGAATTCTACAGCAAAAAAGGGATTGGTGGCAATAAAACTGGATATGGAGCAAACTTTTGATAGCTTATCTTGGGATTCCTTAAAGCAATTTCTGGATTATTTTGGTTTTCCAAAGAAAATCTCTAATTGGATCTTTGAATGTGTTTTTGATCCATTTTTTTCAATCCAGATTAATGGTGTTGGTTCTAGTTGGATAAAAGTTAATAGCGGCCTAAGACAGGGATGTCCTCTATCTCCCTTCTTATTCATCCTATGCTCCCAATTACTTTCTAATGGTTTCTTAACCAAAAGTCACATGTTGGGTATTAAGGTGTCCCCTTCATCCCCAAGAAATTCCCATCTCTTATTTGTAGATGACATTCTATTATTCTCAGAAGGGAAGCTGGAACATTTGAGAGAAATCAAATTGTTGATTTATGATTACTGCAGCTGGACGGGCCAATCATTCAACAAAAACAATTCTTCCATTCTCTTTGGAAAAGCCATTTCTATCACTAGAAGAAGAAGGATATCTAAAATCATTGGGTTTAATGAAGCTAAGGAAATACAATACATGGGTTTCAAATTTTCTTTAAGGAGAAAAACTGCTTCAGATTATCTCAGTCTTCTTGAGAGAGCTGCATCCAAACTTGATAATTGGGGAAATAAATTCATTTCATTACATGGGAGGATTTTACTAGTAAAATCTGTACTTACTTCTATTCCTCTTTTCTATGTTACAGCTTCTCTCATCCCTTTAAGCATCCTGAAAAAATTTGAGAAGATTGGTAGAGATTTTTTGTGGAATAAGCAAGATGGATCTTACATTTTACATTTTATATCTTGGGAAGATATGTGTAATCCTATACAAAATGGGGGTAGAGGAATTCATTCAGTGATTAGTATGGTGGGACCACTTAGAGCTAAATTTGCTTGGAATTTTGTTAAAAATCCAAATTCAATGTTAAACAAAACTTTGGCTAATAAATATGGTTTGGATATCTGGTCTACTAATTATAGACCGAATACATCTCCATCTTGGAAAATTATCTGCAGTGGTGCAATATGAAAGTTCGTTAGGGATGTTAAGCCCTATAGAACTGGCCCAAGCTAACCAAGAGAGAGGTGAATTGGAAAACTTTAAAACCCAAGATAAAACTCCAACCAAAATCACCACAAACAAAGTGCGGAAGAAAAATAAATGCGGAAGCGATAATAAGAAAAAGACTGCAAGTTGCCGACATTATCGTCCAGGACGATAGGCATATCGTCCTGGACGATTAGTTCAAATATGAGGAAAGTCGTCCTGAACATCGCCCTGAAATGAAGCTGGACGATGTCTAATCGGCCCGGACGATCTTGAGATCGTGCAGGAAGATTTGAGCATGTAATTGCTTTCCTTAAATTCCAGAGAAATTTTGCAAAAAATGACCTGGATCGTCCTGGACGATATTTTATAGTCCTGGACGATCCTCTGAACGATGTCCAAAAATAGGTTATTTCTAAATAGATCTGGCAGCAGATTCTTGCTGAATTGAGCCTATAGTCCTGGCCGATACAAAATCGTCCAGGACAATGTGTTTTGCATAATGGCGGATGCTTTAATGAGGATGCCCTAATTAGGGTTTCTACTTTTGTCAGATCATCCAGGACGATATAAATATCATCCCAGATGATGTTACCAAAAATGGAAATCTTTTAGGGACAATAGAAAATCTTCCAAGTTACAAATCATTAGATGCCATACCAAATACAACAAACTTAAGAATGGAAAAAGATTACAAACTAACACAGACCTAGTCTACCTAATCTTGAGCTGGTTCCAAATTGTAGTCTGATCGTGTAGACCTGAAACGTTAGCACATAAGGCAATCGTAGAGAAATAAAGAATGTTTGCTATCATCAAAATCATAAACCATAGATCCGCAACACAATAGCTCTAAAAAATTGTATTAGATGGAAAATTCATTCAGGTTCTGAAATTAATATCTCAATCGATATTTGGTTATTGGATAAAAGATTGATTGATTGGCCAACTTACATATCAGTTCCTGGAACTGAAACAAATTTTCCTTTACTCCAAAATTTATATCCAATGGCGAATGGAAGAAAGATGAGCTAGAAGAATATTTTGGTAAATCTTTAATTGAAATCATTATAGATACCAAAATTTATCCTGATATATTGAAAGATGAAATGGAATTAATCCATCAATTTTTTGGAACTTCTTTATCTTCTTTAGTCTTTTGAAATTTAATAGAGCATAATCCTGTTGTTTTTGACTGGAACTGGTTGAAGAAGCTTAAGCTTAATCCTAGAGTTGATTTTTTATGGTGGAGACTTTTAAAAGAAGCCATCCCTTCTACAGATTTTCTAATGAAAAGAAGATTATTAAATGACAACCAATGTCCAAGAGGTTGTGGTATGGTTGAAAATTCAGATCATGTTTCTACAAGATGTTGTAAAATTATGGAAGCCTTGGCTATTCTCAAACAATGGGGTATCTCTATCCATAGATTCAATTCTTTAATGGATTGTGTTCGTATCTTGAAAATGAACTATATTAATAATCCTTTTCTTCCTCATCTCTACTGCTCACTGATTTATTTTATATGGAAAGCAGAAATCAGCTTATTCATGAGAGTAGTGAATACGGATTGAATTATATCATTTCTAATTCCAACTGTGTTGCATCTATTTCTTCAAAAACTGTAATTTCTTCGGATCTCTAGAATGCTAACCAGCTACCTAAGCTGAATTCTTTTTGGCATCCCAATCCAACCGGATGGATCAAAATTAATATTGATGCAGCCTTGAATCAATCTTATGGAGCTGGCCTCGGTGGAGTAATTAGAGATGATAAAGGTAGAATGCTTCTAGTTTTCGGTCATAAATGCTTTCATGGGGACATTGGCTTATTAGAGCTATTAGCTTTTCGACAAATTAAGCTTATCATCAAAGATTGGATGCTTGATTACAAATGCATTGTCATTGAAGGGGATAATTTGAACATTATCAACCATCTACATAAATCTTTTAATGGCTTGGGTATTCCAGGCTCTGAGGTAATTCTGGAAGACTTCTCTTTTCCTCAAAATTTTGAAAGTCTTTTGTTCCTTTTTGCTTATAGAGATTGTAATAAATTAGCACATTTTTGTGCTAATTATGCCTTGAAAGGTGATTTTTTGTGGGAGAACATTAATAATGCTCCTTCTTATTTATTTTCTCTTGTTAAGGAGGAATGTGATTGGATTACACTCACAACTTAAGTTGTAATTTTCTTTCATGTTTAATGCAAATGCATTTTGTCAAAAAAAAAAAAAAGAGTTAAATCTCTAATTGCATAAGTATAGAAGAGAGCATTTCAATACATGTTTGTCAACTACACGCTGTATCGATAAGATTTTAAACAAATGTGGCTAAGGAGCTTAGGGACAAAGGAAGATGATATAGTGGTAATATAAATCCATAAAGAGTTTTATGGTGCACATTAGCCTGGTCCCAAGATCCATGCTAAAATTAAAAGGATTCGTAACTATTGGCCAATAATGATTAGGGATTATGTTGATCAAGCTAAAATGTACCATGAGTGTCAGATTCATTATGATGTTAACATCAGCTGCCAAGTACACTGCATTATACAGTAACATCCTAGCTAATTGAATGTTGGGGCACTAATATAATAAGCTTGATAGATCTTCCATCGTTGGTCAAACACTGCTTCATCTTGGCATCCAATGATTAATTTTCTTAGTGGACGGAAGCGGCTACATTCAAAGAAGTCACATCCGAGCACGTAATCAAGTTCTTTACCCACAACCTCGCATGCATATTTAATATTCCACATCGTATAATCTGAAATAATGACATAACATTCAAAAGTACCAAAATATATAAGTTTATCGATCGACACAAGATGAATTGGTGACATTCCCCTATATATAACCTAAGAGAAAATTGCTTGGCGGAGGCCTTCAATAAGATACTGGAGAAGTTGTTAAAGAAGATCCTCATCAAGAATAAAAGAGAGTGGCACACTAAGATGGTAGAAGCACTATGAGAAAAAGATATAACCTATAAGAGTCCAACAAAAGCCACACATTATGCACTAGTGATTGTAGATTAAGTAGTCCTACAATTGGAGATTAAACTATCGTCACTTTGAGTAGCAAATCATTATTATCTCACAAAAAAATGCTTGATTGAGAATGGAGGAGCTTGATGCACTCGATGGAACTAGACTACAATCTCAATAAAACCTAGAAATCTACCAAGCAATAATGGAAAAATTATTTGATCGGATGATAATTTATTGAGTATTTGAAGAAAGGTAATTAGTTCTAGTGCTTAAAAGGTCAATCATCCCACACCAAAAAATCAATGGCCAATTTATATCTAACTAGGAAAGACTCTTTGTCATCGAGAAGCTATACCAAGGATGAGCCTATAAGTTTGTCGACCTGCACAATTAGAGGCCCATGCCGCCAATCAATGGTCAATACTTGAAGAAGTACCATGCATAAAACTGCCTAAAAAATGTTATATTTAATGTGTTTTACATTTTGTAATTATTTATTAACACATATTTTTATATTTTTAAATTCTTTTAAGTTATACGAATAATTTTAATAAATTTTAAAAAAATTCCTTATTAGACTAAGGGCCATTTAAATATTTATTCAGGTCAAAATCATGTTGCATACTGAAATCCCTAAATAAATATTTAAAATCTCAAAATATAAAACCTATTATAGGGAGAATTTTAAATTTCTATTTGGTTCGGCATAATACTACGTGACAAGATCCCCAAATAAATATTAAAAATCTCAAAATGCCAAAGTTCTCTTATCTATAATCTCCCTATGAGACACAAGGCATTGTGAATATTTAATCAGGTTTTATATTGTGTTGCGCACCAAAATCCCAAATAAATATTAAAAATCTTAAAAAGCCAAATTTACTCTATAAATAATCTCCTTTCAAGAAAGGGAGAATTTTAAATATTCATTTGGGTCGATATCATTTTATGAAATAAAATCTCCAAATAAATATTTAAATTCATCAAGTTATTAATATGAGTACTCCCTTATGTAAAGGAATATAGCTACTTCTTCTATCATTGCATATGCATTTGATCTTCAAAAAAGTTTAGGACACCACCTTCTCCAATGTATCGATATTTCAAATATAAGGAAAGAATATTTTATGGACTAACACACTTTTACAAGTCAAGCAAGAGTAGTAGAACATCTTTCAAGAGACCGAGGCTTAAGGTTTGAATGGGTGTAGGACATCGGATTCTACAAGCCCAAATATAGTAGAATCACTTATAGCTCTATCTACTCAACAAGACATAAGAAAGGAATTAGTAGTAGAACCTCCATTTCTTCAACCAGTTAGTAGGGATTGTTAGAAGTGTAAAGGCTTATTTGACTCAATAAGTAAATGTGGTCGTAGTCTAGGAAAATTTTGCTAACTGATTGGAGAATCAAGGTTAAAATGAAAACATGTGTATTCCTAAAAAAAAAAAAAAATATGAAACTGCTATTTCAAAAGTACATAATGGTTCTCATAAATTTTAAGATATTGAATTCCATAATATGCTGAGACTTTAAAAGTCCAAAAGCAAACTTTTATGATTACATATTTTAGCAAGTCAAGCTAGAGAGATAAAAGTCATTCAATTGCCTGAAGCTTAAGGTTCGAATGGGTGTAAGAGTTCAAACTCAACAAGTGTAGATGTGGCTTAGTCGTTGGCATATCCGTCTACTCAACAAGCAATAAAAAAGTTCATAATAGAGGAACCCTCACTTTGTTAAACCATCAATAAGAATTATTAGAAGCACAAATCTTATCTGACTCAATAAGTTCAAGTATCTAAAGTTCACTAAATTCTCCTATGAGATTAGAGAGTCAACGTCATAGTGGGAAGAATGAATCTCAATCAATAGCTACCAAATGCATGTGAGTTCTGATATCTTAAACCAAGAAGGATTGCTTCAAATCCATAAACTTGAACAAATCTAACTTGGGGAGTGTGTTTCTCCATAGTTCAATTCTAAAGCTTGAATGGGAAAAATATATCGCACTCAATAAGCCCAAATATGGCTTAGTCGCTGGAAACTTCATCTGCTCAACAACACATAAGAAAGGTCACCATAAAGGATCCCACGTTTTAGCAGTCGGATAATAAGAGCTTTAAAATCCTAGCTCACCCAATCTAATAACTTTAAGTGCCCCAGATTGAAGATTTCTTTACTAGTTAAGGGTCAAAGTATTATGTATATTTGCTGCTACTAATTAAACCCAAAACTTGCAAATCCTTCAGCAAATTCATAAAGCACAAAGTGAGGATCGATGGAATTTTTCTTCAACAAGTCCACCAAAGCAAAAAGCAATGGACTGAAGAAATTTCCCCAAAGTTCACATAAATCCTAGGGCTAAACTAAGAGGATTCTATCATCAACAAGTTTGGAACACAGAAAATTTTTGACCAAAGACTCCTCACCACTGACCTAATATATACCTAAAGGGTTTTGGTCACTTGTTTATACTCCTTCATCAAGCCTACCAAAGTAAGAAGCAAAGGGCCAAATATACATAAATATCCTTCATCAAGCCTGCTATTGTAAGAGACATGTCATACATGCTAGAAATCATCCACGAGTAAAATGTCAAGGGGCTATAACAAGTAAAAGTTCCTATGGGTCATTGTAGAAAACTCGTTGTATGTACAATACCTATTAATAAGAAGATCCAAAAGAATAGTAATGAATACAAGCACCTACCCCTTCTAATCAACCACCATTTAGTGTTAGGTGAATAAACTGGTTTCCCCACAAGCAAGGGTGGCTAATGGATAACAAATAGGTACATACAATATACCATAATGGCAAGATACAACAGAATTATAGTAAATGCAAACATCCTTAAATCATGACAAATTATACAGTATGTTTGTGGCCCGCAATAGTAGATATGCTGTAAAATATGTTGGATTCCATATGGATATAGGCATATGACATGTCCTTTGTAAGTAATGACAAAAGCTCAAAGTAAAGGTTTAATAAGACAACTTATTTCAAACTAATAATCTAAAGTCTTCATTAATTATTGGAGAATCATCATAATGATTATAAATACTAACATCAATAAATAACAACAATGGAGATTATCCTACGAGCATGATAATTTGATAAGTTTGATGAATGTGATGAATGTTATGATGTCTCTTCAAATGTTAAATGTAAGCTACAGTTCTTTTACAAAATACTAAAAGTTAGTGTGAAAGGTATATAGTAACCCACTGATAAGTGTACATGAGAAGGTCAATGATGAATATATCGATGACCTACAATAAACTTTGAAATATAAGAAAATGTACCTGAGATTACAAGCAACATAGTTGATAAGGATAATCATGAATGTGCAACATCTCACACACCAACAAGGATCAAAGATCACGAGTAAGATGCAAAAGGACTACAACAAATGCAAGCTTATGCAAATAATTGTAGGAACCTCATCTTATACACTACATTCCATGTATAAGCAAACATCTGATGATATGAAACAAATATAAGCATCTTGGGGCCCTTGCAGAAGACCCACTATATATACTAAATGTCATCAAGTAAGAAAATGCCAAATGGCTACATCGAATGTGAATGCCTTCGAGCCGATGAAAGAGGCCGGTTATACATTCAATATGCTATCTATGGGAAAATGTGAAAAAATTGCAATACATGTAAGAATTTACGATCAATAGCAAGAGGTCCGTTGGTGCACGAAAGCCTACTTGTATAAATAAGTAAATAATCTGTAATCACGCTATGCTACTGTATATCTCTAATACACATACAAGTAGATATAAGGTGTGTATGAGATTCCATATAGAACAGTTCATTCAAATGACAATTTTTTGTGTAGCTCACCAACAAAAAAGTATCCCAAAATTTCCCCAACACATGCACTATAATATATATACACAAACATAGAAGTGTACATATGAATGTATAACCATTATACATATAACCATACATCTGCATGAGCCCTGACAAGCATGTTATGGGGGCACACGTGACATATTGGGATGCTGCATGAGTCAGATGAAAAACCCATGTATGTGCCCTATTCTTTTATTTGGGTATGTAGGCGTCGACATAGCTAAAACAATAAAACAAATATAGGGTTATGGTATTGATCGACATATTTATTTTATACATTTATGTTAGATCTTTAAGGTGTATAATAAGAGAAATCAATTGATAAAAGTATGTAGAAGGCTTGAATCTAATCCCATGTTGATAATAAATAGGGTAAATAAGGTCCAATCAATGACTAAGAAAGCCTATATTATCCTAATAATGGTCGTGTTGAACTTAGAGATCTCAATTGGAGGGGTTAACTCTAAATTTTTAAAAATTCTTCCCAAATACTTAAGAAAATACCAAAACATAAAATTGTAAAATTAAAATAAACCATCAAAATGCTTAGATTAAATATATTCACCCTCTATAATAGTTTGCCGAGGTGGAAAATTTTAAAAATAACTCACAAAGAGCTTGTGCCTTGTCAAGAATATCACTAAGATTCATTGGCAGACCATCTTCTATAAGTACGAACTTGGAACACATCCTATAACTAGTGGTTTTGTCACTAAAAAACACAATAAGTAAATGGTTATCATTGGGGTGCTTTGAATCAGGTGGTTTGTGTTGCAACATAGTTTTCAAAACTATATTTTTATATCATGTGAGTTAATGATGATACCAAAATATTATTATGTTAATTATTGTTTCTCCTAACACATATTAGAAAATTATGCTTTATTGTTTGTGTGTACTAATATTTTAGAGAAATCATACTCCAGACTATCGAAGACATCAAGTAAGACTAAAGTATGGATTCTTATAATTGAAGTCTGTACTTTTTCTATTTTTCTTTAGTCTAAGAGAGTGTGATTGTAATTAGGTAACTATGCACACACTCACTCAGGAAGTGAGTCAAAACTTGTATTTTTAAAATTAATCATATTATATGATTATATAATCATACGTGATGATTTTACCTGAGTTTTCCTCCATAAGGAAGTTAATCGAATCATGCCTTAGCAATTTTCTTTTGTAATGTTCATACTGTATGATGTTCGATTCATACAAATAACATCTAGAGTATGAAATAGATACAGACCAGTTCATCCCAAACAAACTCACCATTTTCTTAATTGATCATACTGTACAAAATTAGTTATGTACAGACAATATTTAGAGTAAGAAATGGGTGCATACCAATTCATCCCATATAAATAAGTAAAATTTTGGAACTATTCATATTGTACAAAATTAGTTTCGTATAGATGATGTCTTGAGTTCAAAATGGGATCGTCCATGTTTATACCCTATGAATCATGATTTAATTTAATTAGTTTGTACTATATGATGTATGGTTCATACAGACAATGAACAGAGTGTGAAATGAGTTAGTAAACAATAATACCAAATGAACCTATTTAGTTTTGAACTATTCATACTATACAATATTAGTTGTCACATACGACTCCAATAGTGGAAAATTAGTTTGTATAGGATTGTATGTGGATTTTTTGAGCTATTCTTACATATGAAGTACGAACATACTGTATGATCCAAATACTTTTGACTTCAAATTTGGAGTTTTCTAGACGATTTGTCTTATCCTTCATATTTAAGGATCCTAAAAAGTAAATATTAAAGAGTTATTCTATAAATTTTCTTTTGAGAGAGTGTGTAAGAGTGTTTAGGGATAGTGTTTGGGAGTGAGTATTGAAATAACTTGCTTATGGAAGTTGTGAAGGGTTCAAAAGGTTGCCCAAAGAGGAGGATCTTTTTATATGTTTTTTGAATCTCTTCCTTTTTTATTTAATACTCTTAAGAGAAGATCTTTTAAGAAGATTAAGTATTCTGCCATCACCAGGAGGGTGAGAAATGATGTTAATACTCTACCATCACCAAGAGGGTGAGAAAATACATTGGTACACTACCATCACCATGAGGGAGAGAAAAAATATCAGTTTTCTACCGTCACCAGGAGGGTGAGAAAGGATGACAATAGTCTACCGCATCAGGGTTGGTGGAAGAGAGTTTATTGTAAGGGCTTCTTCTCCTAGTTGTGGGGTCAAAAGTAGAGTCACTTTGGTATAGTGAAATACCTGAGAAAGGATTCTTCAGGGAGTGGATGTAGGTCTAGTTGGACCGAACCACTATAAAATTATGTGTTCTTCTGTCTTTATTTTTAATACTTTTTTTATTTTTCTGCACTTTTATTTTCTATGGTTGAAAAATTATTTTAAAAAATTTATTGTTGTGTAAAAGAACATAAATTAATTTTCTAAATTGCCAAGAGAATTTTTAATAACCAATTGATCCCCCCTCCACTTGGTTAACCTTGAGACAAATCTACTAGGTCTAATAACCTATTCAGACTTTCAAGTGGTATCAAAGCTTACTTTAACAAATTAAGGTTTAGATAACTTTTTGAAAATAATCATGACTACTTTTTAAAACCGTAACACACCTAAAGGATATTTTATCACTAGACCGCCACTGTTTGATAAAATTTCTTTCAATTTTTGGAAAACTCGTATGCCTGCTTTCTTTAATCATATGACTATCACATGTAGATTTTAGTACAGGAAGGCTACACTAAACCAACTAGACTTTTTGATGGCATTAGAACTAAAACACATTTTATAGATTAGACAATAGAAGAAAAAGAACAAGCTCAGTTAAATGCTAAATGTTTAAACAATTTTTTTGCGCATTGAAATTTGAGGACTATATGCGAGTCTCAACCTGTAGAACTAGAAAAAAATTTGAAATAAACTTTTTATAATGTATGAAGGAACTAATGAGGTGAAACAATCTAAATTGAACATTCTATTACACAACTACAAATGTTTTTGCATGAAACCAAATGAATCAATCACTGGCATGCATATTCATTTTATATTGATAGTCACCTCATTGCATGCTTTAGGGAACTAATTAATTTTGAGAAAGTTAAAAAAAATATTCGTTGTTTTCCTACTACATATGATGCAAAGATAACTACTCTAACTGAATCAAAAGATTTAATTTTTTATTCTATTGACAATCTACATTTTTTTTTTTGAGAAGTGCTAAGTAGTAATAAAATAAAAAGGCAAAGAAAAGCCTAGATACAAGCTAAATGAGGATTAAACCACCTTTCACTCTCTTCCTTTACTAATGTAACAAAGGAAGAAGGAAGGTTATCCTCAAGAAACAAGTCCCAATGAAAATTAAAAGATAAAGCTAAGTTAGCACAATAATCCACTAACTTATTACATTTGCGATTGACACAATTAGAGCTGACATTATTGAAATTACTAAAAAAAAGATATACCTTCATCTCCCAAAGAGTTCTCTTTAATAATCTTCGGTTTGCTGTACAATTTTTGAAGATATTGGAGAACATTTTTATTGTCACCTTCCAAAATAATACCTTTTATATCTCTTGTCCATTCTTGAGAGATTCCTTCCAAAGCTTTGAATGCCAAAAGCTCCATTTGTGAACTATCCCAATGCATCTTCTTCCTTCCAAAAGCGAAGATAAATCTGGCTTTATCATCTCTTACCACACCAACAATCCCAGCCATATAGTTATCTCTAATAGCTGCATCAAGATTGATTTTAAGCCACTCAGGTGGAGGAGGATGCCAATAATGTGAAAGCAGTCCTTTGGATCGATAAGCATCCCAGTGGTCTGAATGAAAAACATCTTGTTTTACCGAGCTAAGAAAGCTCAAAATAGAAGAAGAAATCAACATCTTACTGCTACCAGATTTTCCATGCTTAACTTTGCATCTATTGTTCCAAACCATCCATACAGTTAAAACATAGATTCTAGCAGTCATGATATCATGATTTATTAAACTTCTAAGGCCGCTGTTGAAATCATTCCAATTAATGAAAGATGGAATACTGAACCCCAAATCTTGTAAAACATTGCATACTTCCAAAAGTTCAGAACAATTAGCTGTGATATGATCCAAATTTTCAATCACACCACATCCCATAGGACACATACAATTAACAGACAGTTTTCTTTTAAAAAGGAAAATTTCCATAGAAATAGCATCAATGCTTAACCTCCAAAGAAAGAGCTCTACCCGAGCATTGATTTTTAATTTATGAATCCATGTAAACGTTGCCTTAGAAGCAACATTTCCATAATAATCTTTAGTTAGCAGGGCAGATATGGTTTTACAAAAAAATTGTTTTTTCAATTCCATTTGATCTCTAGTTGCATTGCTGATAATCTGCACCTCTCGAATGATATTCTGGAGCTCTATTCCAAAAAATTGATTCAGCTTATTAGAATTCCACTTTCCCTCTTCTATAAAATAATCTAGGGAAGTTATGTCCTCATTAAGGCCTCCAACAAAAGTTGGCCATTTAAGAAGACTTTTGTCTAGAATCCATGTATCCTGTAAAACATTTATGTTAGAACCATTAACAACTTTCCATCTAACAAATTTTTTAAGAGTCTTCCATCCAATTATGAAGATTTTTCAAGCATTTGAAACTCCTTTACACTCATCATTACTCCACCACAAATCACCATATTTTTTCAGCAAGTTCCTATTTAACAATTTACTTGGTTTCTCAATGAGATTCCAAGCAAACTTTGCTCTAAGAGATCCAATTCTAGAAGTAATTGATTGAAGACCCCATCCACCACAGTGCTTTGGAGTACATGACAACTCCCATGCAACATAGTGTAAACCTTTGCTTCTATCCATTTTATTCCAAATAAAATCTCTACTATGTTTTTCTAACTCATATAGAATTTTCATATGAACAAGAGAATTAGAAATCCAAAAAACTGGTAGAGTAAGAATGAAAGATTTTACCAAATAGATTCTACTGGCCAGAGACATATTCCTGTTACCCCATTCATTCATTCTCTTCATAGTTTTATCCAACAACACTTGGAAGTCACTCTTCTTTAACCGTCTCAAAGCAATTTTTATTCCATGATAATCAAATTCTTCTATCGGTTTGAAACCCAACAATTTAGAAACCTGTTTCTTTTTCCTTCTTAACACAGAAGTACCAAAGATAAAAAATGATTTATGCTTGTTTACATTCTGACCCGTCCAGCTGCAGTATTGTTTGATAATGCTTTTAATTTTCTTCACATTGTTCAATCTAGCATCAGAGAACAATAATACATCATCTGCGTATTATAGATGTGAAATTTTAGATGCATTGGAGCAAATACTGATTCCCAAATTATTTCCCCTGCAGTAGAAAACATTAGATAATAACTGAGAGCAAATTATAAATAAGAATGGAGAGAGTGGTCATCCTTGATGAAACCCACATTTGCCCTCAATCCATTTAGATCTTGTCCCATTAATTAATATAGAAAATCTGGGAAATGACTCACAATCTATAATCAGTTCTATGAATCTGTCAGAGAATCCTAGATCTTTCATCATCTCCTTCAAGGTTAACCAACACATACTATCGTATGCTTGTTCCATATCCAATTTGATAGCCAAATATCCATTGCAAGCTTTTGAAAACCTCAGTTTACTGAAATCCTCTTGAGCTAATAATAGATGATTAGAAATTGATCTACTCTTAACAAATGCCACTTGCTCTTCAGAGATGATTTTGGGAATCACTAAAACCAATCTATTTAAGATTATATTCGATACAATCTTATAAATTGAGTTACACAAGCTGATTGGGTGATAATGAGCAGGAGTTAAAGGATTAATGGACTTTGGAATGAGTACTAACAAAGTATCCTTCCATTATTTACTCATTTTACCTGTAGAGAAAAAAAGGCTCACCGCTTTACATACATCACCACTAATTATTTCCCAATAGTTTTTGAAGAAAGAGTGAGTCAATCCATCACATCCTGGAGCTTTATTACTCCCTAGCTTCATAATAGCCTCCTTAACTTCATATGTTGTAAGCTCCTTTCTCAAACAAGTTTTGTCATCATCATTCAAAACCTTCCATGGATTTGGCCAGTTATCTAGACTGCATTTTATTTCCTTCCATTTCTCTTGAAAGAATGTATAGAAAACATCTTCCACTTCCCTATGATCTTCGGTGATTTGGCCTTCCAGATTTTTAACTTGAGAGATCCATTGGTATTTCTTCTAGCATTGGAAAACGAATGAAAGAATTTGGTGTCTAAATCACCTTCAACATTCGACTTCACTTTTGCTCTTCGCTTCCACCAAGTGTTCAAGTAATTGAGAATATCATTGAGTTGTTTTACTTTAGATCTAAGTAGCCATAACTTCTCATCATCCAGCCAACCATTGATAGCTTCTTCTTCTTGGAGTAAAAGAATTTCAGCCTTTAATCTGGATTTTTCACTAGAAAAATCTTTAAGCTTATTCTTGCTCCAATGGAATAAGTCATTTAATGCTCTCTTACATTTCTTGTTTAGTATTTCCATGTCATCCCCAAAAAAATTTTTCTTCCAAGTTTTTGAAACAATGTGTTCCGATGTCTTGAAGGATAACCATACATCTTCAAATTTAATAGATCTTGCCAAGCTTATAGTTTCATCAAATAATTTCAGCACAACGGGGCAGTGGCCAGAAGCCAATCTAGCTAAGTGTCTTACCATTTCAATTTGAATCCTTTGAATAGCCATTGAGTTCAACAAGCATCTATCCAAACGTTCTAGAATTCTTCCACTTCCAACTTTATTATTGCACCAAGTATATCTTGGACCAATCATCCCAATATCATGATAGTCATTATCTTTCTAAGGAACCTTGAGAGAAGACAAATTTCTTACCTCCTCTCTTTTCCTCTTGTGAAAGAATACAATTAAAGTCACCTCCAATTACAGATGGAATCTTCCTATGTGATTGTTCTTGGATGCAATCCCATAACAATCTTATCTTGTGAGCCTCCTTGTTCCCATAAACTGTAGTAATCATCCAACAACCTTTTTTAAAGACATTAAGATCACCAATAACACATTAATCTATAGTCTTTAACACTGTGAATGAAGCAATATCAGATCTCCAAAGAATCATAATGCCTCCAAATAGTCCCTCCGAAGGTAGAATGAAGAAATCCCAATTAGGACCCATGATCTTATCAAACTCATTTTTATCAAAAGAGCGGATTTTAATTTCAATTAAACCCACAAAGAAAACTTTATAGTCTTTTATAAACTCCTTCATATATAGAGAGGCTTCCTTCTTCTTTGCCCCTCTACAATTCCAAAATGCTATGGAATCCATTAAATATTAATTGGGGAGTAGCCCCCAACTTTCTTTCTTCCTTCTCCAAGTCTTCCACGGGTTTTATTTTTAATAGGTCCTAAAGATTTTAATTATTTTGCCAATTTGCATTTAGGAAATTATTCAATCAAACCATTGTTGTTCTCCAATACCAATATATCTCCTGTAGCCTTGTAAGGCTCCAAACCACCTTCCTTAGGAATTCTCTCTTCTTCAGCTATCACCAAAGTTTTCTGTATGTTGGCATCATCGTTCCTATCTGCAGTAATAATTTGGAGGATAGAGAACTTATTTTCATCTATCAGAGACAGAGAAGTTTCTTCATTCAATTGCAGATCATTATCTAGAATTTGTTCAGGAATTTTGCTGAAAGAATTTGCTGCTACATGATAGGGAATACATGAGTTCGCAAGTAATCCATAAGGATTTACTTGATTTTGCAGGCAACCCTTCCCCACTGTGTTATCTGAAGTAAAAGGCTCCACCATAGCCATGTTATCCTCCTGAGAAGGCACAGCAATTAGCTCTGGCCTTATCTCCTCTTCTTCAAAAATTTCTACATTTATACATATTTCTCCAGGAACATCTTGAACTAAACTTTCACATAAGCCTTCATCTACCACCTCTTGAATTTCATTCCTGATTGAGATAGGAATCTCATATTTTTTAACATATCTGAGTGTGTTTTTTTTGATCTCCTGATTGCTCCTTTTAAAATTCCTTCTTCTCTTATTGTTTACCATAATCCAAGGACCATAAGAAGGTTTAGTTGGATCTTCTAGTTTGCTTTCCATAGCCTTTTCTCTTCTAATTTCCTCCCCATCCACTACCACTTGAGGATTATTAAACTTTTGTTCACATTCCTTATTCACATGTCCAATTTTTCCACATACAAAACAAAAGTTTGATACCTTCTCATATTCTACCTTTTGGAAGAACCTTCCAGTCATGCTATCCACCCAAACTCCTAAAGGAAGAGGTTCATCAAGCTTAATTCTTACACAAACTCTGGCAAATTCTCTCCTTCCCCAATGGAACATATTTCCATCCAACATAAGAGGTTAACCAATTCTTGAAGCAATGCAAGCTACATTCTTCTCATCCCAACATTGTAATGGTAAATGTGGCATTCTAATCCAAATTGGAGATGATAATCCCTTAACAGAAGTAGTATTAAATTCCGGAGTCCACTTCTCCATACCTATTATATGTCCATTTACAAACCATGGGCCACCAGAATGGACTGGTTCCACCATTTCTTCAGATGAAAAGGAACATAGGAACCATCCACCACACAATGTGGTAAACTGGAATCTCTCGAATTGAGTCCATTGCTTCCTTATTTCCCAAGCCACTAAATGAGAAGGTATAACTTTTCAAAATACTTTAATAACCAATGAATTAGCTAAAATTTCTGAGTTCCTCTTCTCATTATCTTCATCTTATTTCACTGCTATTCCATCTTTAGAGTAAACAACTTCTTCGTCTTTGAAATCCAGCTTAATGTATGGTTTATTGCTCCAAGGATTAACATTTCCTAAACCAATAAAGCTTTTTGGCATTCCAGCAGGCAGCTTATCTACATTCGTCTCTTTCCTTTTTTCAGGTTCTGAAATAAAATTTTTGTTAAACAAATCCCGAGAATTCTCATTTATAATGCTATGACTAAGTCCAGGGATTGCATTCGAATTCCAGAAATAATTAACAAATAATTTCATTCCAGAAGTTGATGAATTCGTATCAAAAGGAAAAGCTGTAGATTTAAAACTGTTAGGAGTAACCTAATTCAAAGCTTCATTTATTGCCTTACCTTTTCCTTCCACATGTTCAATTTTCTTAGGAGAAATTTCAGAAACTTCCATGATCACTAAAGGTCCTTGACGTTTAAACAGAGGATTTTGAATTCTTTCAAAAGAATTCAAATTCGTCAAGCCATCTCACTTGAACCATTTATGTTTGAATTAACCATCAGATACAGAGACCTCGACGTCGACGACGTAGGTTTCCGTTGATCTTCAGACACTATATCTACCTTCCGACCTTGCCGGCAGTTGTCCGCCGCCATAGTCCACCGCCGTTTCTGAGAACTGGGAACAAAAAATGGAAAAGAAAATTTTAAAATTTAAAACTTTTTCTCTCTAATGGCTGAACTTGATTAATTGTGTTTGTTTATTGATTCCAAGCTTAAGGTCCACCTATTGAAAATCTGCTTGGATCACTAATTACTTACGAGCAAGAAGTGACTCAAATACATATTGAAACAGTTGACAAGCAAATGAAAAGGAATATAGTGTTTAAAGTGGATGACTCGAAAACTGATCTGTCTTAAATTGAGGATGAAGATTATATTATCTTAATGATAAGGAAATTTAGAAGTTTCATTAGGAGGAAGCAATGAAGACGTCAATAATGGAACAAAGGTAAGTTTCCAACAAATACAAAAGTTTCAAATGATATCATTTATTATGAATGCAGGAAGCTTGGACATATTAAAATTGATTTCTCAAATCTCAAAGCTAATCCTAGTAAGGAGAAAGTTGAGGACAAAACCAATGTTAGGAAGGGCAAGAAGAGATTGCAAAGAGCATTTTGGGCAAACTTAGGTTCAAATTCCTCAAAAATAGAAGTAGAGGAGGAAGTCATGAACTTGTGTTTAATGGCCGATAAACATTTTCAACCAAGAGGAAGTATGTAAGTTAACCAATAATGAGTTAGTTTAAGTTTCTAAGAAAATTCATACTCCATATAGGAAACTCAAAAATCTACATGCTAAGTTGAATATAGAATTTTTAAATTTGCTAAAAGAACATGAAATACTTAGGAATGATCACGCATCAATTAATAGAAACCACATAACATTATTGGTTTAGTTTGATGATTTGAACAAAAACCATGAACTATTCAAATCATCTCATACAAAACTTGAAAACAATTTTAAAGTGTTTATGGCTAAATCAGAACAAAGGGAATATGAGTTGAAATTTGATAATTTGACTTTAAAAACCCAAACTCATATCTTATAGAAATAATGATGCCATCAAGGTGGGTAAATAACCACCTACACTTGAATAATTTTATAATCACAATAAGAAGTGTATAATCACAAAACCTAGGAAAAGATATTATAACTAACGTAGATTGATAAATCCTTTTCCTGGAGTTAAACATTTTTCATGTGGAATAATAGGGCATATCTCCTACACTTACATAATTCATAGTAAAACTCATCTAGAGTGGAGACCTAAGATGCATAAAACACAATATATCAAACATGCATCTAGATTATTATTGCCAAGAGGAGAACCCAAACTTGCTTGGGTTCCAAATTCTAAAATTTGATAATCTTATAGAAATTCTCTCATACAAGATCTCGTGAGAGCATTTAGTACCTGGATAGCTGATATTCAAAGCATATGACTAGAGATTCAACATAATTCATATCGCTAGAAGCCAGAAATAGAGGCAAGGTAACACTTGGAGACAATACAACTAGGAAAGTCATAGAAACAGGTATAATTGACAATAAGAATACTTTTTTTATTAAAAATATATTATTTCTTAAAGGCTTAAAACATAACCTATTTAGTATTAGGTTGTTTTGTAAAAATTTTATAGTGTAAATTTGTTTCCCACAAGCTACATAATAAGATAAAATGGATTTGATATATTGCATGGAAATAGGGTAAATAATATGTGTATGTTTGATTTGAATTTTGTTAAATCTTCTAATACTTTTCTCCTCAAAATGTTTACTGATGAATCATGGTAATTATATAGAAGACTTTGTCACGCTAGCTTGAAAAATATTAGGAAGATTACCTAGAAAGATTTGGTTAGAATGATACCTAAAGTAGACTTCACTAAAAATTACCTATGTGATGCATGTTATTTAGGAAATTAGGTGAATTTCTCATTTCATTCAATTAAGGATCTTAGAACTATCAAACTGTTGGAAGTCCTACACATGGATCTATTTGGACTAGTTAGCACTGTAAGTCTAAGAGGCAAAGTTTTTAGATTTTTAATTGTTGATGATTATTTGAGATTCACTTAGGTTAAATTCTTATTTCATAAGAGTGAATCATTAAATAAATTTAGAAATTTCTCTACGTGGATTTAAAGGAAATTAAGGTTTAAAATTTTGTCAATTCAAAGTGATCATGGAGGTGAGTTTGAAAATGAGAAATTTAAATATTTTTGTACAGAAAAAAAGAATTAATCACATATTTTCAGCACCTAGAATCTCTCGGCAAACTGTGATTGTCAAAAGAAAGAATAAAACTTTGATAGAAGGCACTAGAGCCTTGTTGGCAGAATACTCACTTCTGAAATTTTTTTTTTATTGAAGCGGCTATTACGGCTTATTATGTTCGGAATAGGGTGAACATTAGATCCAAATTAAATAAGTCACCCTATGAAATTCTTATGGGGAGAACACCAAATCTTTTACATTTTCATGTTTTTCGATGTAAGGTGTTTATACATAATAATGACGAAACTCCTTTAAGAAAATTTGATCATAAATCTAATGAAAGAATTTTTCTTGGATATTCTAGTGTTGGAAAATCCTACAGAGTTTTTAACGAGAGAACTTTGGTAGTTGAGGAGACTACACATGTTGTGTTTGATGAATATGGTATTTTTTAAGAGCCAAGGTTGGAGGAAGAAAATATTGAAAATATCTCCCAAGGAATTGAAAAGACAAATTTGGAAGAGGATGTTGGAAAAGAAAACTCTTTTCCTATAGAATGGAATTTTTCTAAAAGTCACACTAAGAACTTGTTTTAGGTGAACCTAGTGAAGGTGTAAGAACTAGGCATGGACTAAGAAAAGAAGTAAACAATTATGCCTTTATATCATTGTTTGAATCAACTAATATAAATTAAGTACTTTAGGATGATTTTTTTTACCCATGCAAGAAAAAATGAATCAATTTGTTAGAAATAATGTTTGAGAATTGATTGAAAGGCTTAAAGACTAAAGTGTTATTTGAACTAAGTGGGTGTACAAAAAAAAATGAAGGACTCAAGAGTTATTTTTAGAAACAGGGAAAGACTGGTGGCCAAGAAGTATAATAAAATTTAAGGAATTGATTTTGAAGAAAATCTTTCCCCTATAGCTAGACTTCAAATGATAAGAGTTATACTAGCATTTGCTTATTTTAAAGGTTTTAAATTATATCAAATGAATATTAAGAGTGTCTTTCTTAATTGGGTGATACAAGAGGAATTTTTTGAGTAAACTCCATTTTTTGAAAATTCGAAATTCTCAAATCAAGGGTTTAAATTGAAAAAGGCATTATATGAACTAAAAGAGGCACATAGGGCTTGGTTTGAGAGGTTAAGCACTTTCCTATTACAAATATCATTTGTTAAATAAGGTGTAGACACCACTCTCTTCTTGAAAAGAATAGGATATTACATACTCATTATTCAAATATATATTGATGATATCTTATTTGGATCTATCAGCAAAAATTTTAATTTTCAAAAATAATAAGTAGTGAATTTTAAATGAGTTTGATGGGAGACTTGAGCTATTTTCTTAGTTTTAGCATAAAAAAAATATGGAAGGAACATTTCTTAATCAGTCGAACTATATTAAGGACATCCTTAAGAAATATGAAATGGATAATACTAAACTAGTTACTACCCCAATGAGTTCTTCAGTTTAGTTAGATAAGGGCCCTAAGGGAAAATCTATTGATCAAAATAATTTTAGAGGAAAAATTGGATCATTGCTTTGCTTGACTACTAGCAGGCTAGATATCATATTTAGTGTTTGGTTATGTGTTAGATTTAGATCTAATCTAAAGGAATCACATTTGACAGCAATTAAAAGAATTCTAAGATATATTTTGGGAACTCTAAACTTAGGGATTTTATATCCTAAGCACAATTCTTCTTTTTAAATCAATGAATATTTTGATTCAAATTTCATAGGACGTAGGGTTGATTAGAAAAGTACTTTGGAACTTATCAATTCATAGGAAACTCTTTAGTTTCTAGGTCTAGTAGAAAATAAATTTCAGTAGCACTTTCTACTGCTGATGCATAATGCATTATCTTAGGTAGTTGTGTGACACAAGTTTTTTGGTTAAAATAATAATTGGTTCACTTAGGATTTTCTATTGGCACTATTCCAATTTTCTATGATAATACAAGTTCCATATGCATTTCAAAGAATCCTATTCAACATTTTAGAACCATGCATATCTATATTACGCATCACTTCATTAGAGATCTTGTGGGCAATAGAGAAATTAAATTGCACCATATTGGTATTGAGAATCAACTTGTAGACATTTTCACAAAACCAATTATTTTTTACACATTTAGCACCTTAAGAACCAGATCAAGTGGGATTCATCTTAATACTTAAATTGAATATCTAAAAACTTGATTTGTAATGTATTGGTGTGTTTGTTCATTTTCTTAGGTTGTTTGTTTTTTTTTTTCTTAGGTTGTTTGTTAGAGTTTGTATATTTGTATGTTTTATTTGTTTTGTTTTGTTTATTTTTGGTTGTTTTTCTTTTATATGTTTTATGTTTTTTTTTAGTTCTTTTTTTAACTGGTAGCATGTCATCAGATCTTGCATTATTGGTGTTTAAAAAGAATCTCTATTTATCATGTCTTGTTCTAAGTGTTCTCTTCATACTGTATGAAATTTTTTGTACTGCACAAATTATGTACCGTGTACATAATATTTTTTTGTGATGAGCATGCAAGATTGAGTTTTTTATTGCATATCATATTATATGATGTCTTCATCGTATGCTTGATTTTGTCTTTTTTGTTTGTATGATTGGGGATGGTTTTCCAAACATTCAATATTTTTATCAGATCGTCCATACAAAATTGTATTTCATCTGTATGATCATGTTGTCAATTTCCCATGTGGACGAACCTAACCATCATAAAATGATCTTTTATATTCAGATAGTCTCAGATGAACAAGTGTTCATCTGTATGGTTAATTGGTCAAAAATCCTATATGAAAGGATGCCTCAGAAATGGCATTTTATGAAAAGCCATTTCATTTTTGGCTGTATCTATACATATGTATGAAATATTTCTTGTCATGTACAATTTTAAAATTTTATATACGATCTCAATTTTGTACTATACGATAGGCCATTTTTCTCTAAATAGAAAGCTCTTAGATAAATTTTTTCTTAGAGGTGTGTTGTGGATGGCCAAAGGAAGAGAGAGAAGCTCCACAAAAGTACGTAGAATTTGGAAGAAGGCTTTGAAGATTTCGTGTGCTAGTGTTGGAGATGGATGAAGGTGGCCGGTCATCTAAGGATGACCGGAACACCAAAAACTTTTCTTCTACCGCGAATCCAATTATGCTGGATTCAAAAGGTAGATTCTCCTTCTAGCGTATGTCCCCTTTTCGGATTTTGGAATCTCCTCTAGTCATAAAAGAGGGAGGTTTGAATGCAAGATATAAACCTTTGCCAATTTCAGATAAAGGAAAAGGTATTATTTCATTTTTGAATGATAAGCCTAATTCTTTGTCGGCTATCATCTCTGGAGCTAATGATAAGGAGGCATCTTCTTCAGGAGGAAGTTTTGCTAAAGTTTTGAAGAACAATATTGATATTAACAAAGATAATATTAATATCATAAATCCTATCACTTCTTCAAAAATGGATAATTCTAATCTGTGGATAAAAAAACCTCACATTAAAATTAATTCTAGTGGAAAATATGAAGATTTTGGAGATGCAAATGTTGTCAAATTGGACATACAAAAGGAAATTTCTAATGTTCAAATTTTGAACAAGTCCTTGGTTGTTAAAATCCTTAGGAAAAACTCTCCTTTTTCTAAGTGTTCTTTTGAATTAAGAAAGCAATGGTTCAAATATGGGGGATTTCATATTACATTGCTTGGTCTAGATTGGCTCCTTTGTTCTTTCCAGTCGCTTGAAGCCATGAATGAAGTTCTTAACGAAGATCCTTGGTTTGTAGGGGGGTTTGTGGTAGGTTTAGACAAATGGTCTCCTACCTTCTCACCTAATTCTTTGGATGGGATTTCATCTCCAATTTGGGTTCGTCTTCCTCATTTACCATTGCACTGTTGGGATGAATCCAATATCACTGGAATTGTTTCTAGAATTGGAACTCCAATTTTATTGGATGGTAACATGTTTAGATGGGGGAGAAGGGAATTTGCTAGAGCATTCATTCGGATTAATTTGAATTCAAAACTACCATATGATGTTTGGGTGGAAGGCATTAATGGAAGATTTTTTTAGAAATTTGAATATGAAAATCTATCTTCATTTTGTTACAAATGTGGAAAGATTGGACATATTGATTCCATGTATCCAAATTCAACACAAATTCAAAAACAACCTATTATAGATGGTCCTTCCGGTTCTTCTCTTACTGATAAAAACCCATATGGGCCTTGGATTCATGTGAAGTACAAAAACAAAAGAAGAACATATCCTAAGAAAAAGCATTTTAATGTTTTCTCAGTCAAAGTAAAACCAGATGGAGGTTGTGTTAATGCAAATTATACATCCTTGGAAGAAGATGAAGGAGACGGTTTCAGTGGTGCAGAAATTTGTATTGATCCTTTGGATATTCAAGTTGATAGTATTATTAAGGAAGGAGATGGAAGAACTATTAGTCAAGAAGCAGAATCTACCGTTAAACAACCAATCATTGCTGAAGATTTACAGATTATGATCCCACAAAATCAGGAGCAAATCCAGGCCGGTCAGAATTTGAGTTATAAAATTCCTAGTATTATTGCTGTACCCGTGGGAGCTATTTGTAACATTCCTAATGAAGATGCTAATCAAAAGGGAATCGTTAATACAGAGAACATATTTAGTAATTATTTGAATTCAAATTATGAATTCAAAAATACTGAAATTGTGGAAGTTATTATGCCTAACAAAGATGCTGATCTTTTGAATTCAAATCCTGAATTCAAAAATGCTGAAATTGTGGAAGTTATTAAGGAAGGAGTTTGTTTATAAGAGGATTCTATGGAAACAAACTCTACCAATTCAACTCAAGTTGTTGAATTATTGGGAGTTCAAAAACGAGATTTTGAATTCAAAAATTCAGATTTTCAGGAGGATTGTGTAACAAATTCGACTGTTGTAACTTCTTCAACAGCTTTGGCAGCTGCATCTAGTGTGAATGGTAATCCCACTACTACATCAATCCCTGATTTAAAAAATAGTTTTGACACTTCTCCTCCGTCAGCAATTAGTTTGAATTTTAAAAAAACTCTTCTTAAAAAAGATAAAAGTTTTTTTGCCAAGAAGAGTGATTCAACCAGATCAAAACACATTCTATTCAAAGAACTTCAAGCATTGGGTTAGGTGAGAGAACTACCTAGAAGGAAGATGGCTGATCAAAAAGAGAAGAACGGTATGAGAAGTTCTTCTTCCCTTGTATCCCACTAAAATGCAAGAGGTTTTTCACGTGGATAACAACATAGCAAAGAGATACTTGAAGATGGGGCAAATGATCATAAAGTTTGGCATATTAATACCACTGATTTCTGACGTTAAAAGTTGGAAAAAGCTTTCTGAATATCTTTCAATGATATTCTTAAGTGATTTCAGAAAATCTTTATTGAATTTTAATTTTCTTTTTAGCTTTACTTTCCTTTTTTTATTAGAGTTTGTTATTTTAAATTTTGTCTAAATGATTATGGGATCTTTACTAATTCTTATTCTCTAATTAGATGGGAACTCTGGGATACTAATCAACCTTTGGGTTGTCTTAAACATTGGTATCCCCTGCAACTCAACAGTTTCAAAATAGGAGATAGTGGATTTCATATCATTTATATTAAGTTTAAATTAACAAATTTTGTTTCAATAAGGTCCATTTTTCTTGTTGAAAAAGGAATCATTAGCTTTATTTACCTAGTTTGTATTAGTTTGTCTACTCTTTTATTTTAATACAATTTCTGTATTTGTTCAAAAAAAAAAAAAAAAAAGATAAGTTTTTTCTTCACATTCTCATTCGATTCCAAACCTTCTCAAGAACAATACATAGGAATGGCAAGCAGTAGCAAACGTCCTCGTACTTCCGAGGGCTCATCCTCTCGATTTGGTAGGGACAACAACTTTCTTTCAAAGGAGAATGAGGAAGCTTTTTACTATTACATTTTAGCCAAAATTACTCCTTCTCGACTCCTCATTCAAAGTGATATTAACTTCTCTATTATGCGACTTTTTGCCTCGAACCAATTTTCTTTAATTTATGCTCACCCTTATCTATGCCTACCATAAAGAAACCTTTCAAACTTTTCTTGCTAACATTAAGGTAAACTAAGATCCCACAAGGATTACCTCTTATGACTTGAAGCAACATATTGAAATAACTAAGGAGGATCTAGGAAACTTCCTTCAACTTAGAACCGTAGGAGTTAGAGAGCATACCTTAACCTTTAGAGAAAACTTTGATTGGTCCGAAATATATCAAACTCTTAGAGGTGTTGCATAAGTAAGCCATCTATCTCATGTATATATTCTTAACTAGAATGCCAAGATCATCCAATTTGTTTTATTAACCTCTATCGTTCCCAAAGCTGGTGATCATATAAATTTGACTACTCTTTTTTCCACTGTTGCATACTTGATCATGACTGAAACTCCTATTAACGAAACCCAATTAATAATGGACTACATATACAAACTTCCTCATATTAGACTTCCTTACAATAAAAGGAAGAAGAATATGTCCATAGAATACTTAGTTGTTTATATCTTATAGAAGAAGTACTTCCTAATCCACCTGTCCCTCCCACTGAACTTCCCATTTACTTTACCGATGCTTCTTTTCATGCACTTTTTTATCAGGATCAAAGTTCTGAGGGAGAAGATTTCAATGGAGAAGAAGGAACCCCAGCACCAACACCAATACCTGCATCTAGACCCAACCAGAACTTCTATCAAAAAATGGTACAACAATTTTACAGATTGGAATCTCACTTTGATCAAAGTTTTGATCAAATTGAGACTCATCTCAACCAGCAGGATACTAGGCATATTGAAGATATGGGTGGATCTGAGGGTAATTTGACTTGGTTAACACAAATGTAGCAACTATCAGAATTTACTTTACGGTGTTCAACCCTCCTCCTCCAGATCAAGGCCCCTCAGGATATTAGTTGTACTTCTGTGTTGTACATGTTGATGAGATGTTTGTACTAGTTATTGAGATGTTTTGTTTATTTGTGATTTCATATGTTCTTGTTGTGATTTTCGTTTCCACTGTGATGGTCATTATTTGTTTGAATTTAGAATGATGGATTGATGTGTTGACGTGCATTGAAATTTCACTTCTTGAAATGTTTATGTTTTTAGAGAAATCATTTATAGTTAATCTCTAGAATGAGATTTTGAATTAATTTTCTCTACAAATTAATTATCTTACAAAATTTAATCTCTCAAAATTTAAATTTAAATTATGACTCTATATAGATTAGAAGATCAATTTCATGTTCTTATTGACAAGTATTACTTAGCTATAATTGTTATAAAATAGATGTGTTATTTTTATCTTTGTTTCTTTTTTAATGCGTTTAGTTTTGTTAATTATTAGAATTTGAGTTAAGATTTATTGATATTGGAAAGACCGTAAAAGTGAAAAAGATGCATAAAGCGTGCCAAATTTTAAAAGATGCACAATGTTCACTAAAGTGAAAAGAGGCACAAAATTAGCCCAAATAGAAAAGATGCACAAAGTGGGCCCCAAAAATTGAAAAGATCCACAATATCAGCAATTAAAAAATTCATATTGTTCTTTCCTTTATCATTCTATCTCTTATACAAATCCATATAATTGACAATAATCTTGACTATTGAATTAGAAAATAATTAAACTTTATTACATCATTTTTGTAATAATTATTTTAATTTGATTTTTCAATAATGAATAGTGAATCTAGTTGACTTTTCTTACATTAGTTATTTTTTGATTTAAAAGTTGAGTTTTTCTTTTTAACATTAGGAAGTTAATGTTGTATTTGAAATTAGTTTAAAAAATCTTCTTATTCATTAACTATTTTGATTTATTCATAGAAACTTTTCATTTCTAGATATACTTCCCTTTTTATTTTATTCAAAAGGGGAAGCCATTAGTTATTATTTTATGAATGTTACATGATGTATACATATATGTATGTATGTTTTGTTCATGTTATCATGTTATTTTTGTTGTATGTTATGTGTGTATGTTTGTTTGTGGTATTTTTGTTTAAGTTTTTTTTTAGGGTTGTGTTTTTTTATTCTCTATGGAATCCCTTATTTTAAATTGGTCATTCATTTAAGGGGAGCTTTAGGAGAAAAAGTGCTAAATTTCCTTAAGTGTAAATTCAAACAATAATCATTTTGCCATCATAAAAAGGGGGAAGATTATTGTAACTTAGTTTTCAAAACTATATTTTTTTATATCATGTGAGTTTTTTATGGTACCAAAATATTATTGTGTTGATTATTATTTCTCTTAACATATATTGGAAAATTGTTCTTATATTATTTCGGGGTACTAATGTTTCAAGAAAATCATACTCTAGACTATCGAAGACTTCAAGTCAGGTGGTGAAATTTCTAATTTTAAATATCAAAGCTTTAAACATGCATGCTACTACTATATGTTGAATGTCATGTATATATGGATACAATGCATTAATTTTATGAGTAGCCTAAATCTAAAGTTATTTCTCATTCAAGGGGGGTAGTTAACTATAGTGTGTTGTAGGATATAAGAATTCAGATCGTAAAGTCCTTGTAAAATGAGAGCAACATATCTAGGAAGTGTCTTATCTACAAACCCATTCTACCTTCTAAAAATTTACTTCAAAACATAATTCATTAAAACACCCTCAAAAAGAGGGGAGGCCAGGGCATAAATTTTTGGAGACAATAATTTTACCTTTAAGAGATTTGAATCTCTCCCTTTTTTTTCTTGGGTGAGATATGATTGAGATATAAATTGTTGATCATTCTATGATCTACTGAACTATTGATACCTAATAGGCTGACTTGGATTTTTGACCTGAATCTCTTTAGCTTCTTTCCCAAAGCTTTTTGATCTTAATTTCTTTTCAAGTTCTTTATGAGGCTTTAATTTTTTCATATATTCTGAAGATTGGCCTTTTGAGAATAAAAGCTAAGAAGCTCTTGTTAAAGATTAGAGTGTTGTCTTAATAACATTTCAGAAGTTTTAATTATAAAACCTTCCAGTAGAAAAAGCCACTAAACCATGGATATTTTTTTAGATGGATCTCCATGGCATGTAGTTCTTTAACTATAACTCGCATCTCATGCTAAGGTTCTACCATCTTATGATGAAATCAACTAAACTTTCACCTAATTTCTACTTTCCACAATCAGATCCCCGATGATGATATGGTGTTTCTCTCCTACAAATCCTTTGATAAAAATGGTTTCTAACATATTGGAGGTACGAATTAATCCATTGGGTAGTTCAGCATACCAATTAAATATGATACTAGGTAGACTGCTAATAAATTATCTAAATAATGATGCATGACTAACTCCAACTTTATAGCAACTACCTCTAAAATATGTAAGATGTTGTTGGAGATTACTAGTACCATCATAATTTTTGAATAAAGGCATACAAATCCTTTTCGATAGGGAACCAAGTCATATTATTTTTGTTATGGCCTACCCCATAGAACTTCTACTTAGCTAATGCTTGTTCTACCAATTACTTTATGTCGAGTGATTGAGTTGATTCTTTTTTTAACTTGACCAATTTATTCTCTAATAATTCTTAATTAACTTATTTAGCTTTATTCATCTACACCAACTCATTAGGCAATTTCTCAATTTACACATTTGATGTAGGAAATCCTTTACTCTAATTGATAGCCACCATATCCATCATATATATATATATATATATATATTTCAATCATTTGAATCTACTAATCCTTTTGATTTAACCATTCAAAGATATGTTGGGTTGAATCTACTATATCACCTTCATCCAGATCAATAACTTTGGAGTTTTTCCTTACCTTTAAGTTTTTATTTTCCCCTTGCAAAGATGAAAGAGTATCTACCATTGATACTCCCAAGAATTTCATCATCTTTTAAATTTTTTTTTACCATCTCAATAGCTTTTGAATCATTTATATGTCTGAAATCTCCCTTAAATGATCCATCATTTGTTCGATTGATCTTCTTTCTTATTATGTAGTTTGATGGGAGTATAGTCTCTTATAGATAAGGATTCGCTATAACATTGCATTTTCTTCTTCTTTCCTCAGCTACATTATTTTTATGAGCAATAAGTGTAGTAAAGGTAGCAACCATTTTAGGCCACCCAAACTTATATTTATCAAATAATAAGGTTTACTAGTTTATTAATTTCAACATCCATCTATAGAAATAGGAAAACAATTTTTTACCTTATTAATGATGCCGGTCAACTCTTGATGAGTGATGACCAAGGAGCAACTAGAAGTTCTACCTAGAAAATTTTTAAATTGATTAGAAGATGGAAAAGATATAAGATTATACACTCCTCAAGGTAATCCATCATACCCAAAAAAATTTGGTAAGATTTCATTAACTTTGATTACTATATGATATGCTTTGATGATTAACTACTAGGATGTTGTGCCGTCCTTGAAACTACTGTCTCCCAATGTAGCTCCAATACAGTTTTAGTAACTATCACAACCTTCATATCCTTTAAAAATTTGGTCTTCGATTGCCCATAACTACTAGCATAATTGTGGATCAATCTATCTAGCAGGGATTTAATTTTCCACTTTCATTTAGACAAAGAGGAAAGAACAGGTTTTTTGGAGAACAGAGGAGCGAGGGTTAGCAATTCTTATGATGCTTTCTTCTCCCTCTATAGCATACAATGGAGGAAAATGTCTTCCACAAAACATCAAAGAATTTTCATTAACTTCATGTCATTTAGGATTTTTTTTTAATGCTTCCTTAAATGCATAAATCTTTAATTATTCTTTCTCTAACATCTTGGCCTTTTTGAACTTCCATCTTAGAAGATAGTTCTTATTTTGGAGTGGAGATTTATTGATTTATTTACCCATTGATAATGAACAAATCATAAACTACTTATATGAAGGGAAAAAAGTAGATTTAAGTTTCTGATTTATATGAGATTTTGAGAATGTTAGTCTAGAGAAGATTGAAGGTTTGGTAGCTAGGAGTGACTAAAGAACCATTCCCAATTTTGACTTCCATAGTTTGTATGAATTCAAACATTGGAGCAAAAAAATTGTGGCATGTGGACATTCCAAACTAGGTTTTCTACTTTGGATCCAAAATTGATCATTTTAGCTTGATCATAATTTTGTTTAAAAAAGATGTTCAAATTATCAAAAAAGTTGAATATTAGTTTGGTAGCAATTTGTTTTATAATTGAAGCATAATTTTATATAAGTTATTGACCTCATTGACTCAAAAATAAATATTGAATAAAGGGAATATACTTAAATGGATCTATATATTCCTTAAAGAAAGTTTAAATTTTTGATGATGGAGGTTAACATAGTTTTGACTATGAACCTAGTCTTAAAATCTCTTTCAACTACAAAAAGAAATGTAACTGCAATGTATTATCCAGGGCTAGGAAATTAGATGACTCTAGAGTTAGATTTAAATTGATTGTAAATTAAAATTTAGAATTGAGTATAAAATTAGATAAACATTTGATTTTGAATTTGGAATGATTATTAGAAATCAAATTTTGGGTCAATTGATTGAAATCTAATTTTGAAATAATCAAATGAAATTTCATTTTGATGATTTAAAATTAATAATTGAAACATTGATCACCATCATCAAAATATTAATCAAATGAAAGGAAGAATGTAAAGAAGTATTTTAATTTACTATAAAAGTGAATATACTATTGATATAAATTCATATCTCAACTACAAATGGAAAGATATTCCAGCCCTAAGGAAAGTCACCAGAATAATATCTATGGATAAATAATGAACCATTGAATCGATTTATATTTCATTGAACAAATTATGAAAGCTGTCACCGTGCTATTAAAAGTTTGTGAAGGTTGGGGGGGGGGGTGAATTGGTGATTTGAAAAAATTATTTAAATACAAAGAAAAATGCTCCTTTTAAAAAATTTTCAACATCTTAAAACTTATAGTTTTATCTATCAATGTGAAATCAAAGTAGTTTCATAATAACAAAAAATTAGAGTTTTTTAACCACACAAGTTACACAAAAATAAATACAGAAACTAAAGTGCGAAAATAAAACCAAGAGCAAACACACCAGAGATTTATACTAGTTTTATCAAAATGACCTACCTCCACTCCCAAGAGAATCCCTCCCAGGTATTGCACTAAACACTTTAGTGACTCTCCTTTAGCCCTCACAGCTAGGCAGAGAAGCCCTTATAAACTCTCTTCTACCATCCTGGTGCGACAAAGGAATATACTCCTTTCATAGGAAGAGAACCTTGACTCCTTTTCGCCCTCCTGGCGAGGCAGAGAACTTGTAATGACTTTTACCTTTCTAGTGCGGCATAGTAGCCGGTTCATTTGACACCAAAGATATCTTCTTCTTCCAGAACTTTTGTCACAAAAAACCATGCATACGATGGTTCTAAGGTGCAAGCTTGTGGGAGCATCCATGTAAAACCCCCCGCCACATTCCCTTAAAACACAAAAGCATCTTCTCCCTCTCAAACTCCACCCTTTCCTCTCTCTTTTTCAAGGCTCTATCTTTAAGTTTTCTCCAGAAGAATGGAGACTCAATGCATTCCAAAGACACCCATATTATCTTTGGAGAAAGATTAAATAGAGGGCTTTGAAAAATCCTTGAAACTCAATTCTATCATTAAATATCATACAATATGATTACAAGATTGTCTAGTACGATGTGTAGAATTTGACTTAATAATACTGTATGAACAGTTCAAATTTGTACTAATTATTTAGTATAATATTGGGGATCATCCTGGATTATTAATTGAATAATTATGGTATTTCATCTTGGATGATGTGGGATCATCCCATGAAATTTCAAAAATCATCTAGTACGATCATCGATGATCATTTTATACAATCTGATTGAGTAATCTAACCATAATTTGTGCCCTAATCATATTATAAATTTAGGCATGATTATTATAAATCATCTAATATGATGTATATCTTCCGAGATAATTATAACAAAATTTGAATCTTAAAATCTTGCCTAAATTAGGATTATAAGAGATTTTTTATAATCATAAATGATTCTCCTGGACAATCTAAATCATCCAATATGATTAGTAAGATAAGCTGATCACACAGTATGATTAGTTCAAAATTTGAACTTCTAGTTTTGACTCAATCTCACTCCCCTAAGTATATGTTTGCATGGTCACCAAGCTTGAATACACCCTTGTTGAAACATAGATTTCAAGACTATGTTTTTTTATATCGTGTGAGTTTTTAATGATATAAAAATATTATTATGTTGATTACTATTTCTCATAACATGTATTGGATATATATATTTTTTGTGTTATTTGTGCATACTAACATTTTAAGGGATATCATCTCCAGACTGCCGAAGACTTCAAGACATATTAGATTAGGGTTTCTTGTAATGAAGTCTATAATTTTTTTATTTTTCTTGAGTTTGAGAGAGTGTGATTGTAATTGGGTAACTGTGAACACAAATTGGGGAAGTGACTCAAAACTTTAATTTTTAAAACTAATCATACTATATTGTTTTCAAATCATATTGGATGATTTCTCATGATAATTCCTTTAGAATGGGATTAATCATATCATGCCTTAAAAAAATTTCCTTTTGTATTATTCGTAATGTATGAAGTGGAGTTCATACAGATCACATCTAGAGTACAAAAATGGGTACGTACCAGTTCATCCCAAACAAACTCACCATTTCTTGAACTGAACATATTGTACAAAGTGGAGTTCGTATAGAAAACTCCCAGAGTACAAAATGGGTGTGTATCAGTATAATGTCATAAATTTTTGATATGATTATACCATATAATTTTAGGTTCATACAAACAACTCTAAGTGTACAAAATGGGTTCATACTAATATGATCTCATAATTTTTTGATTTGATTATACTGCACGATTTTAGGTTCATACAGATGATTCTCAAAGTATAAAACGGAATCATCCAGTTTCATACAAAATGAAGCATGATTTGTTTAATTTATTTGTACTGTATTATGTATGGATCGTATAGACAATGACTAGTGTATGAAAGGCATTCGTATAGAGTCGTAACAGACAAACTTGTTCATTTTTTACTACTCATACGATATGATGTCAGTTCATACAGAAAACTAATAGGGTACAAAATCAGGTTTCAACATGATCATACATGAATTTTTAAAATTTTTGTATGTATGAAGTATGATCATATTGTACGATTTGAAGACGTAAAACTTGAAATTTTTAGTTTTTTGGATGATTTTTCTTATCTTTCATATATAAGTGTCATGAAAAACTTACAATCAATCTTCTTTCTATGAATTTTCTCATAGGAGTGAAAAAGAGAGTGTTTGTGAGTGAAGTTTGAGAGATCTTGCTAGTGGAAATTGTGAAGGGTTCACAAGGTTTTCCAAATATGAGGATCTCTTTATATGTTCTTCAAATCTCTACCCAACTTCTTCGAAGACTCTCAAGAGAAGATCTTTGAAGTAGATCTGGTACTCTACCTCCACGAGGAGGGTGAGAAAGAATGTTGGAACACTACCATCACTAGGAGGGTGAGAAAGGATGTCGGTACTCTGCCATCACTAGAACGGTGAGAAAGGATGTTGGTACTCTGCCATTACTAGGAGGGTGAGAAAGGACATTTTTACTCTACCCACACTAAGGTTCATGGAAGAGAGGATGTTGTAAGGCCTTCTCCACCTTGATGTGGGAGCAAAAAAGAGTATCTTTAATAGAGTGCAACACCTGAAAAATGAGTCATCAGGGAGTGGGCATAGGTGTAGTTGGACCGAACCACTATAAAATTTGGTGTACTTCTATATTTATTCTTTGCTGCATTTTTTTTCTTCATTTGAGTTTATTGTATTTGAAAAATATTTTTGCAAAAATTTACTTATTGTGCTAAAAATCTTAAATCAATTTTCTAAATTTCTAAGGGAATTTTTAAATTACCAATTCACCATCCATCTTTGTTATCCTTGGGACAGTCGTATTAGGTCTAACAATCTATTTAAACTTTTAAGTGGTATCAAATCTTATTTCAAAAATTAAGGTTTGGACAAATTTTTGAAAATGATCAAGGCTACTTTTAGAAACTATAACACTCCTGAAGGATATTCGATCACTATACCACACCTATTTGATAACATTCCTTTAAACTTTTTGAAAACTCGCATGTCTTCTTTTCTATAATCACTTGATTATCACATGTGGATTTCAATACACAAATGTCACACTAGTCCCACTAAACTTGTTGATGGCATTAAGACTGAAACATCCTTTACTGATTGGATAGTAGAGAAAAAAGAACTAGCTCAGTTAAATGTGAAATGTTGTGCCAAAAAATTTGAGGACTATATACATGTTTCAACATGCAAAATTGGAAAAGAAATTTGGGATATACTTTGCATAACCTATGAAGGAACTAATGAAGTGAAACAATCCAGATTGAACATTCTACTACACAACTATGAACTTTTTCTATGAAATCAAATGAATCAATCACTAACATGTATACTCATTTCATATAAATAGTCACTTCATTGTATGCTTTAGGTAAGGAACTAACAAATTCTAAAAAAGTTAATAAAATTCTATATTGTTTACCTACCACTTATGATATAAAGATAATTTCCATAATTGAATCAAAAGACCTAACTGTTTATTCTATTAATAATTTGTTTGGATCACTGATTTCTTACGAGTAAGGAGTGACTCAAAGATAGATTGATGTAAGTGACAAGCAAAAGGAGAAAAGCATTGCATTAAAAGTGGATGACTCAAAAAGTGATCAGTCACAACTTGAGGATGAAGAATATTGCACTCATGATGAGACAATTTAAAAGTTTCCTGAGAAGAAAACAACAAAGATGTTAGTAGTAGAATAAGAGAAAGTTACACAAAAATTTAAAAGCTTCTAATGATGTAATTTGTTATGAATATATAAAGCCTAAACATATTAAATCTGATTGCCCAAATCTAAAAATTAATCTTAGCAAGGGGAAAGTTGAGGAGAAAACCAATGTTAAGATGGGCAAGAAAAAACTACAGAGAGCATTCTGGGCAGTCTCAGCATTAGATTCCTCAGAAATGGAAGCATAGGAGGAAGTAATGAATGTGTGTTTCATGCTACATATAGAGAAGTAAAAAAATTGCATGTTAAACTAACTATAGAGTATTTAAATTTTCAAAAAGAGCATGAAATCCTTAGAATGATCACACATTGATTTATAGTAACCACATGGAATTATTGGATGAATTTGATGATTTGAATAAGAATGATGAATTAATGAAAAAATATTATACTCATCTTGAAAATGAATGTAAGGTGTATATAAATGAAACAAATCAAAGAAAACACGTGTTAAGAGTTGATAATGCTATTTTAGAAAGTGCAAACCCATATATTAAAGAGAAACTAAAAGCTCTTTAGGAAAGATGACACCCCCAACACTTGAATAATTTTCTAATCCAGATCAGAAGCATAAAATTTCTAAACCTAGGAAAAGATAGTATAACTCATATAGATTGATAAACTCTTTTCCTATAGTTAAATATTTTTCATGTTGAATGATTGATCCTATCTCCCGCACTTATATAATACATAGTAGACAACATCTAATGTGGATACCTAATATGTATAAATCATAATACATCAAACATGCATCAAGATTATTATTGCCAAGAGGTGAACCCGAACTTATTTGGGTTCCCAATTGTAACGTTTAATCATTTTATAAAATCGCTCTCATACAAGTCCTCGTGAGACTATTTGGTACCTGGACAGCGGATCTTTGAAGCATATGACTGGAGATACAACATAATTCATATCACTAGAAGTCAAGTATGGAGGCAAAGTGACACTGGGAGACAAGACCACTACAAAAGTGGTAGGTCAGGTATGATTGGAAACAAGAACAATTTTTTCATATAAAATGTATTATTGGTTGAAGGCCTAAAACATAACTTGTTGAGTATTAGTTAGCTTTGTGATAAAGGTTATAATGTTAATTTTTTTCCTACGAGCTGCATTATAAGCCAAAATGGAATTGATATATTATATGGAAATAGGGTAAATAATATATACATGCTTGATTTAAACTTTTTTATATCTTCTAATGTTTTTTGTCTGAAAGCAATCTCTGATGAATCATGGTTATGGAATAGAATACTTGGTCATGCAAGCAAGAAAAACCTTTGGAAGATTACCCAAAAAGAGTTTATTAGAGGGATACCTAAACTTGACTTCACAAAGGATCACCTGTGTGATACATGTCAATTAGAAAAATAGGTGAAGTCCACCTTTCATTTAATTAAAAATTTTAGAACTAGCAAACCATTAGAAGTCCTACACATGGATCTTTTTGGAGCGGTTAGTACTGTTAGTCAACGAGGTAAAGTTTTTAGATTTGTAATTATTGATGATTTTTCAAGACTCACATGGATCAAATTCTTATTTCATAAAAGTGAACCATTTGATGAATTTAGAAATTTTAATTCTTCGATAAAAATAAAACTAGGGTGTGAAATTTTATCAATTCAAAGTGATCATTTTTTTTTTGAAGAACTGCATAATGCATTAAAGGAAAGAAAAAAATAAGTACAAAAGTCTAAGTGATAGAGAATCTTATTACTTTCCTTCTTTAATAAAGAATAAAATGTAGGAGGAACCTTATTTACTTCTAGAACATCCCAAAGGAAATTACCTCTTAAAGCATGGTTAGCGCACCAATGAGCTAACTTATTACAGTTTCTATTAACAAAGTGAAAGAGAATAACCTAAAAGCCTTTAAGAAAGTCCAAGTCCTCTCTATAAGCTTTATCCAATAGAAGTTTGTCCAACTTCGTCAAGTTTTGAAAATGATAAATAACATTGGCATTGTCTCCTTCCACTATTATGCCTTTAGCATTGAACATCCAATCCTCAATGACTTTACTGAGTGACCGAACAACCATCCATTCAAGTGCTCCAATATCCCAATGCATAAGCAAAAAAACAAAAGATAAAAGCATTCTACCTTTGTGGTCTCTAAAGATACCACCAATTCCAGCTTCATTAGAGCATTGAAGAGAAGCATCTATGTTTACTTTAATCCATCCGGGTGGAGGGGGATGCCAAGAAGAAGAAATCAGCTCATGCTGGTTAGCAACCCAGTGGTCCGAATGAACATAAGAAAAAAAGTAGATGCATAGGTTATGGCATTTGTCAAAATGATGCCATCTTCCATCTCTTTGCCTTAATGGATTAACAAATTTCTACTCTTCCAAGAGTTGAAGACTAAAGAACAATAGAGATTCTGTAAAAAAAGGATTAACCTCTCTTTGTTTTTTCAAATAGGAGACAACATCATTCAAATCATTGAGGATAGGTAACTAAAATCCCCAACAGTTGGCCTTTTTGATAAGCATCTTTAGTTTCAAGCAATTAGCAGCTACATGCTTTCCATCTTCAATTAAAAGACAACCTCTAGGACATAGGTTACTTCTATGTAATAAGAAATCCATGGTAGGTAAAGCATTTTTTAAAAGTCTCCACAAAAAATGTGAAACACGAGGATTTAATTTAAGCTTCTTGAAGCAGCTCTAGTTATTTTAAAAAGAGATGTCAACCTCAACCTTATCAAAATTAGCATTTTTTACCAGAGCTGAGATTGTTTTACCAGAATGTGCCTTTAATAATTCCAATTTGTCTTCAAGAATATCCCTTTCAATTTTCAGGTTGTAAACAAGCTTAACTAGTTCATTCCCAAAGTATTTACCAAGTACTTCTGTGTTCCAATTTCCTTCCATGATGAAGCTTGATAGATTAGTAAGGTTTTCATTCTTAATAGAAATAAAGGTGGGCCAACTTTCCAATCTTCTATCAAATATCCAAATATCCTTCATGATATTTATGGATACCCCATCTTTAATGTTCCATCTCACAATTTGTTTTAAAACTTTAGCTCCAATAAGAAACAATTTCCAAGTTGAAGATGGGTTTTGTCTTCTTTCCTCATCACAGCCAAATTTACCGTATTTAGCTGATAGAGTTCAGCTTAGCAAAGAATTTGGCTCGTTTAAGAACTTCCAAACCAATTTTTCTCTAAGTGGTTCTACTGAATCAACTGCAAAATGGATGCCAAGCCCTCCTTGATTTTCCGGTTTGCATACTTCTTCCCAAGCTATAAAGTGCAAACCATTATTTCCATCACTTTTATTCCATAGAAACTCTCTACATAATTTGTCCAGTTTTTCAAGAACAGATAAAGGCACCAATGCTAATGTGGAATAGAAGACGTGCAAATCTTGAATAAAATATTTGATGAGGGTAATTCTACTAGCCGTTGAAATTAGTTTCTTACCCCATACATCCATTTTACCAGCAGCTTTTTCCAAAATTTTTTAAAAATCTGATGCCAAAAGCCGCCTCAAAGTTATTTTATTTCCCAAATAACTGAACTCTTTGACTTCCTTGATTCCCAAGAGCATAGAGATACTCCTCCTCCGTCTTCTTTTCATATTTTTGTTGAAAATGATGGAAGACTTGTTAACATTAATGACCTGCCCTGTCCAGCTGTAATACTCCACCGTAATCTTCTTAATTTTCCTTATATTTTCTTCTTTAGCATTTGAGAAAATTATGATGTCATCGGCATAAAGAAGGTGTGAGATCCTAGGAGCCAAGGGATCAACCTTTAAACCCAAATTTCTCCCTTTGGAAATAAAAGCTTTCGTGAGTAATTGAGAGCAGAGAATGAAGAGATATGGGGATAAAGGGCACCCCTGTCTAAAGCAACTTTTCCCTGCAATTTTTTCCAAGACCACACCATTGACTTGAACCAAGAAAATAGGATTAGTGACACAATACATTATTAGATTAGAAAATCTAATAGGAAAGCCAAATAAAACCAAGATTTTCTTAAGGGTATCCCAAGCCATACTGTCGTATTCTTGTTCCATATCAAGTTTTACTGCCACCATTCCTCTTTTAGATTTGGAAAATCTAAACTTATGGAAAAGTTCTTGAGCTAGGAGCATGTGATCGGATAGAGCCCTTTTTTTTATGAATGCTACTTTCTCTTCAGTCACCAAGCAATGAATGACTTTCATTAATCTATTTAATAAGATCTTAGCCACAATCCTATAGATGGATATACAAAGGCTTATAGGCCTAAAATTGGATGGAGTTAGAGGGTTGCTTACTTTGGGTAAAAGAATTACCAAAGTTTCCTTCCAATAAGAAGACATCTTTCCTGAACTGAAGCAAAGTTGTATGGCTTTCCACACATGCTTCCTTATTATTTTCCAGTAAGCTTTGAAGAAGGAATATGTGATCCAATCTATTCCTGGAGCAATCTTGTTGCCGAGCTCCTTAATCACAATTTCCAATTCCTCTTGAGTAAATTCAGCCTCAAGTAATTCACAATCTCCTTGGTTCAAGATGTTCTAAAAAACAGGCAAATTTGTCAATATGCAGCCTCTATGCTTCCATTTCTCCTTAAAAAACTGAGCAAAATAGTTTGTTATATTGGTCGAATCTTCAATCTTATCACCAACCTCATTCTTCAGTTGTCTTATTGAGTTGGCATTTCTCCTTCCATTTGCATAAGCATGAAAGAAGGAGGAGTTCATATCCCCCTCTTTCATCCATTTTGCTTTTGCCTTTGTCTCCACCAGGTATTTAATCTTGCTATAGTAGAATTAAATTCAAAAATTTTGTTTCTCAGGATCATACTTTTGCTAGCCAGAAAAACCTGATCAGAAGCTTCTTCAAGCTGTAATTCTTCAATTTCCATCTTCAAATTCTTCTTTAATACTTCTAGATTTTGGTGCTTTACCTTACTCGAAAAAAATAAGGCTTTTAAGACTCTATTCATCCTATGTTTAGAGCTTCCATGTCATCACCTCTCACTGGTTTAGCCCAGGAATTACTGACCACCGAAGTAGCTGCTGCATAAGACAGCCAAAAGTCTTCAAATTTGCGTAGTCTACTCCCATTAGGAATTTGATTAAACAGCTTCAAAACTATAGGGCAATGGTCGGAGGCGATTCTATTCAGATGCCTTATTGAAGCTTGATTGCTTTGCTCCAATGCCTTAGAATTCAGCATGCATCTATCTAGCCTTTCTAGTATCCGGGCACTCTCACTTTTATTATTACACCATGTAAATTTGGAACCAAGAATACTTACATCATGTAAGTCATTCCTATTCATAAAGGATTTCATCTCCATTGGCTCGCCCGAGACTGAAAATTTTTTCCCTCCTTTCTTCTCATCTTGAGAAAGTATACAATTGAAGTCCCCTCTGGCTACAAAGGGAACATCATGATCAGCAGCTCCATCCAAAACACTCCACAAATCTCTTCTTCCTTGAACTTCTCTGCTACCATAGATAGTAGCAACATTCCACTTGCCTTTGTTAAAAATCTCCAGTTCACCAAGAATACACTGATCCGATGAATTAATCAAGGAAAAAACTTCTACAATAGAATTCCAATCACCATGATTCAACCAGAATTTCCTCTAGAAGGATGAAGTATGAAATTCCAATCCTTTCCCATCATCTTGCCAAAGTCTTCTTTAGAAAGAGAAGTCAATTTTGTTTCAACAATACCAATAAAGAATACATCCCATTCTTTTATAAAATCCTTCAAATAAAAGGAGGCCTCCTTCTTGTTAGCCCCCCAACAATTCCAAAAGCTGATGGAATTCATTTGGACTTAAATGGGGAGATACCCCCACCCTTAGTCTTGTTAACATTGTTTCTTTTTTGTCTTAATGTTAAGTGTAAAGGTCCCAAGTACTTTATTTCTTTGGCAAGCTTAATTTTCTGAGAAGAAGACTTTCACTTGTTCACAGAACTGTTTTCTTTATACAAGGATTCACTATTTTTTCAACCTTGCCATGAGCATTAGCAGAAACATCTTTCTTATGACATTCTTCCTTTTTCACTGTAATTTCACCTTCTTCTATTTCATCCTCCAATTGTTCCACCTAAAAATCTACACCAATGCCATCATTACATAAATCATTTAGCAGCTCAAATTTGTTGCTTGGAGATACAAAAACTTTTTGGTTTGAATCAGCCTCTAGATTTGCTTCAGGAATTCTGTGTTCTATTAAAACAGCAGTTCGGATTGTATTTGATAATTCAGCACCTAAGTTCAATACAGCATCTCCAGTATTTAGAATTTCCACTTGATTAACTTCAATGGAAGAATTATTGCCAATTCCTCCTGGATTTGGAAGAACCCCCTCTTGCTCTGAAATATTATTATGAATTTTTAGAACTGAATTATGATAGGGAGTACTTGAATTCGTAGATAATACCTTGGGATATACCTAAGTTCGCAAGCAACCCTTCCCACTTATGTTATCAGAAGCTTTAAGACATGGCTCTGAGTTAACACAATTATTCTTTACCAACATATCCTATTCCAATTGAACATTAATATGATTTGTTTGCTCCACTGTATCATTCTCCACAGTGACTTCGCCTCCTACTATTTGGGAAGCAACTACACTTTGCCTTCATGGGAGCTCATGAGTTGATTTATTCCCTAAGCCATCTGCCTTAGCAATTTTATTAACTACCACAGCTGCCTCTAGAACAACATTTTTCCTCACATATCTGGAAGAGTTAGGAATATTCAGTATGTTCCTTTGCTTTGAGAACTTCTTCTTCTTATTATTGTTAACTAAGATCCACAACCCATAAGAAGGATCTTTTTGAACTTCTTGAGCCCTAATAGCATCTTTCCTTACAACACCGTCTCCTTCCATCTTAAAAGTTATTATGGGTTTTATTCAAAGGGATGCATTCCTTATCAACATGACCAATCTTTACACATACAAAGCAAAAGTTTGAAACTTTTTCATATTCCACATTTTGAAAGAACCTTCCACCCATGCTATCAACCCAAACTCCTAAAGGAAGTGGTTGATCAAGTTTGATCCTCACACAAACTCTTGCAAAATCTCTTCTTCCCCAATGAAACATATTTCCATCTAGCATGATCGGTTTACTAATTCTTGAAGCAATGCAAGCTAAATTCTTCTCATCCCAACATTGCAAGGGTAAGTGTGGCATTCTAATCCAAATAGGAGAAGAAAGGCCTTCAATAGAAGAAGAATTTAATTCCGGAGTCCATTTGTCCATACCTACAATGTGTTCATTCACAAACCAAGGCCCTCCTGAATGAACAGCTTCTACCATTTCCTCTGAAGTGAAAGAGCACAAAAACCATCCTTTGCCCAATGAAGTAAAGTGGAATTGACCAAATTGTTTCCATTGCTTCCTTAATTCCCATACCACTATGTTAGATGGTAAATCTCTTCCAAAAACCTTAATTACCAAAGATTTTGATAGTTTTTTTGAATTTTTCTCCTCTAATTCCAAGTTGAGTTTAACTGCCTTGACATCTTCCGATAACATCACCTCTTCATCTTTGAAATCCAATTTAATGTAAGGCTTATTACTCCAAGGATCAACTTGAACCGATGCTATTGATTTAGGCATAACATCATTCATCTTGACTACATCCGATACTTTTTTCTTATTCAGGATAGAATGTAGATTATTGTTAACCATTTTCAGCGAATTCTCATTTATTACGCTGCGACAAGGTCCAGGGATTGCATCCGAATTCACGAATCGGTTAACAAAAATCTTCATTTTGGAAGATGATGCATTAATATCAGATGTAATTTCAGATGATTTCAAGTTGATAGGAGTCTCAGTATCCACCATATCTACAATGTCTTTGCCTTTACCTTCCACATGTTTGACTAGCTTTGGCGAAGGATTAAAGTTTTCCTTGATCACCAAAGCTCCTTGACGATTCATCCAGTGTGATTGAATTCATTGTTTATAATTCAAATTTGCTGATCCATCTCTAGTCTCCATGTTATTCGAGTTTCCTACAACCAACAGAGAATTCGACGACAAAGATAGCGTATCGAATTCTGAATATTGACCTCATCGTACGTTATTGATGATGCTCCTCATCTTCGGATCCTCAGGAGAAGACCTCCGATCAAACTTGGGACAATCACCAACAGATTGCTGACGATCATCCTCCGCCATTCACGAAACAGAACGTTACTGCCTAACAAAAATTCAAAATTCTAATTTTCTCTTTCTAAAATGTCAAACTTTCTCTCTCTAGTATTCAAAATTATTATAATTTCAGACTTTCTCTACAGTATTCAAAGTGATCATTAAAAAAGAGAAATTTGAAGATTTTTGTAGAAAGCAAGAAATTGATCATAAATTTTCAGCACTTAGGACTCCAAAGTAGAATTAGGTTATTAAAAGAAAGAACAAAACATTGATAGAAGACACTAGAGCCATGTTAGCTAAATATTCACTACCAAAATATTTTTAGGCTGAACCAGTTAGTATGACTTATTGTGCTCTTAATAGGGTGAACAATAGATCCAAGTTGAACAAGACACCCTAAAACTTCTTAAGGGTAGAACATCTAATCTTTCACATTTGTATGTTTTTTTATGTAAGGTGTTCATTCCTAATATGGGTAAAACTCCTTTAAAAAATTTTGATACTAAATCTGATGAAGGAATTTTCCTAGGATATTCTAGTGTTGGCAAATCTTATAGGGCTTTTAACAAGATAACTTTGGTAGATGAGGAGAACACACATGTAGTTTTAGATGAATCTAGTATTTCAGAAGAGCCAAGGTTGGAGGAAGAATATATTGAAGATATCTCCCAAGGAATTGGAAAGACAAATTTGGAAGAGAATATTGGAACAAAAAACATATTACCTAGAGAATGAAAATTTTTTGAAAGCCACCCTAAAGAATTGATTTTGGGTGAACATAGTGAGGGTTTTAGAACTTGGTATGGACTTAGGAATAAAGTGAACCACTCAGCTTTTATATCAATGATTGAGCCCACAAATATAAATTAAGCACTAACTGATGAATTTTAGATTTTGGCCATGTTGGAACAATTGAATCAATTTGTTTGAAATGATGTTTGGGAATTGATTGAAAGGCCTAAAGATCAAAGTGTTGTTGTAACTAAGTGGGTGTTCCAAAAGAAAAAAGAATGGTTCAGGTGTAGTGGTTAGAAAAAAGGTTAGATTGGTGGCAAAAGGATATAATTAAATTGAAGGAAATGATTTTGAAGAAACTTTTTCCCCTCTAGCCAAGCTTGAAGCGATAAGAGTATTATAAGCCTTTACCTATTTTAAAGGATTTAAATTGTATCAAATGGATGTTAAGAGTAAATTTCTAATGGGATGAAATAAGAGTATGTTTATGTTAAGCAACTTCAAGGTATTAAAAATTCAAAATTCTCTAATCACATGTTTAAATTAAAAAAGTTATTGTATGGACTAAAAAAGGCACCCAGGGCTTAGTATGAGAGGTTAAGAACTTTTCTACTAGAAATATCATTTATTAAAGGAAGTTTGGAAACCACTCTCTTCTTAAAAAGGGTAGGAAATGACATACTCATTGTTCAAATATATATTGATGATATCTTGTTTGGATCTACCAAAAAAAATTTTTGTGATTTATTTTAAAAAATAATGAGTAGTGAATTTGAAATGAGTTTGATGGGAGAAAGCTATTTTTTTGGTTATAGCATTAAGTAGAATGAGGATAAAACATTTCTAAGTTAGTCAAAGTACATTAAGGACATCCTCAAGAAATATGAATTAGATAGTGCTAAACCAGTGAGTACACCAATGAGTTCCACAATTCTGTCAGATAAGGACTCTAAAAGAAAATCTATTGATAAAAAAAAAATAGAGGAATAATTAAATCATTACTTTACTTGGCTGCTAGTAAACCAGATATCATGTTTAGTGTTTATTTGGGTGCTAGATTTTAATATGATCCAACATAATCACATTTGATTGCATTAAAAAGAATTTTGAGACAACTTTTGGGAACTCAAAACATAGGGATTTCGTATCCTAAGCACACCTCTTCTTTTGAAATCAATGTATATTTTGATTCAGATTTTGTAGGGTGTAGGGTTGATCAAAAAAGTACTTCTGAAACTTTTCAATTCATCGAAAACTCTTTAGTTTCTTGGTCTAGTAGAAAACATAATTTAGTATCCCTTTCTAATGCTGAAGTAGAATATATTTCCTTAGGTAGCTGTGTGGCAGTTCTTTGGTTAAAAGAACAAGTAATTGATTTAAGATTTTCTATTGGAACTATTCCATTTTTTGTGATAATACAAATGTCGTATGCATTTTAAAGAATCCTATTCAACATTCTCGAACTAAGCATATAGATATAAGGAATCACATCAATAGAGATCATGTGGCTAAAGGAAAATTTAATTGCACCATGATGCTACTAAGAATCAACTTGCATATACTTTCATAAAACCACTGCTTTCCACATGTATAGCACCTTAAGAACTAGATTAGGGGTGATCGATTTTAATTCTTCAAATTGAATTTATCCAAATTGGATTTGTAATGTATTTATGTGTTTGTTTGTTAATGTATGGTTGTTTGTTAGTGTTTGTTTGTTTCTTTAGTTGTGTTTATCTTTCTTTCATTAGTATTGAGCTTTTAGTCTTGTTTTTCATTGTTTCTTGATATAGATCTTGTTTGAATTGTTTTTTTAATAGAGTTTTTTATTTATCATGTCTTATGTTTGATTTTCCTTCTGGTTGTACAAATTTTTTTTTTGTATTGTACAAATTTTGTAAACTACATGTTTTTTTTTAGTTAAGCTTATGAAATAAGAATTTTATTGCATATCATAATGTACGATGTCATCCTTGTCTGTACGATCAATTATTTTTTTGTCTGTATGATTGGGGACATTTTTTAAGGCAATTTTTAGTCGTCAGATCGTACGTATGAAATTTAATTTTGTCCGTACATTCATGTTGTCAATTTCTCATGTGGATGAACCTACCTGGTAGATATGATCATTGTTATTCTGATCATCTCATATTGTACGGTCAAAAAGCAAGTATGAATGAATGCCTCAGGAATGGCAGTTTATGAAAAGTTATTTCATTTTTTTGTCATTTCCATTCATAAGTACGAAACTATCTTTATCAAGTACAGTTTTAAAATCGTACGTACAATCAAAATTTTGTAATGTATGATAGGTCATTTTCATTAAATTGAATGACATTTAATGGTTTTTTTCATAATTATTTTCAAACCTCAAACCTTTTCTAGTCCAAACTTTAGGAATGGCTAGCAACAACAAACGTGCGCGAACCTCCATTGACTCATCCTATACTCTAGTAGAGATGATAAATTTCTTTTTAAGGACATTGAGGAAGCCTATAAACATTTGGTTGAAGCTAAGATTATCCCCTCTCGTCTCCTAACTTAGGGAGACATAAACTTCTCAGTTATGCCTCTCTTCACCTCAACTCAATTCTCTTTTATCCTAACTTTAATATATGCTTATCATCGAGAAACCTTCCAAAGTTATCTTGTGAACATTAAAGTGAATGAGGATCACACTAGAATGACTTGTATGTCTTTAAACAGAGAGTATAAATAACCAAGGAAGATTTAGGCAACTTCCTCCATCATAGGAATCAAGGTGTTAGGGCACACACCATGACCTCTAGGTCTGATTTGGATTGATCTAAAATTAACCAAACTCTTAGAGGTGTTGCTAAAGTAAATCATCTTTCTCGTATATATACCCTTAATAAGAATGCCAGGATGATCCAGCATGTCTTGAGAACTTCTATACTACTTAAAGAAGGTGATTGTATCAATTTGTCTCCTCTATTATCTACTATCACATACCTTATCATGGCCAATACTCATATTAACCAAGCCCAACTAATCATGTACTATATCTATAAACTTTATGATATTGAACTTCCTCATAATAGGAGAAAAAAATGAGGCCATAGGATATTTAGTAGCCTATATTCTAGAAAAGAAGTACAAACTTATCCATCCTGACCCTCCTACTCAGCTATCTATATACTTTACTGATGTATCTTTTTGTGCACTTTTTAATCGAGATCAAGGATCTAAGGGGGAAGGAGCCCTAGCTCCAACACCTACACCTGCTCCTAGACCTAATAAAAATTTCTATCAAGAAATGGTCTAACATTTTGATAGAATGGAATTTCATTTTGATCAACTTTTTAATCATATTGAGACTTACCAAAACCAGTAGGATGCTAGGTATAATGAAGACATGGGGTGGATTATAGGGCAATTCGGCCCTATCAACATGTAAGTAGCTATAATAAATAGCTACTTTATGATGTTCACTCCTCAACCACCTCAATACTAAGGCCCATTGTTACAAACATGTTTTTTGGATTATGATTTTGATGATAGAAAACAAATCTTGTTTCACTACGACTGCCTTTTTCTACTGACTTTTCAAGACTTAAAGATCAGACGGAAATCGGAATCAGCTCAAGACTGGATAGATTAGGATTGCGTCAGTCTGTAATTTTCTTTTTTCTTTCTTGAATCAATTATAATTGCTTAAAGTGACTGATGTTAAGTATCCCTACACACACACTTGAGAGATTTAGAACTCGTGTTTTTACTCACATCAACCCAGATGATATTTATATCGTCTTAGACGATTGAGCTTAAAACAGAAGATCTAATCAGGATTTCTTAGTTAAGGCAGCCGTAATTAACTGATCGGCCTGGTCAATACCTGTATCGGCTAGGACGATATGCTCAATATAGAAAGAAATTGTAGCCATGATCAATTTAGGTATTATGTATTTTTGGAAATCGGCCAGGACGATCATGAGATCGGCCTGGACGATATTACACAATTATGCCTAAATTTATCCAGGAATCAAGGAAGTAATTAAGGATAATTGATACAATCACATCATCCTAGATGATCGCAAGATCATCCAGGATGATCTATTCAAAAACCCTTAGTTGCTTTGGGACGATAAATATCGGCCAGATAAAATTCAGGGCGATGCTCTGGATGATTTTCCTCTGATTTGAACTAATCGGCCAGGATGATCGTGAGATTGTCCGGGACGATCAAGAAAATTTTAAATTTTCCAGTTTCCATTCAGGGCGATGCTCTGGCCGATCTTATGAGATTTGTACTGATCGGCCAGGATGATTTTCATATCGTCCTGGACGATAAAGTCGACAACTTGCAATTAATGAGCCCCTTTGAAGCTCTTCTATTTAAGAGCTCTTGTTCAACATTTTTGAATATCCTTGGCAGCTGTCTTGACCTGAGAAAACCTAAAGGAGAGAGAGAGAGAGAGGGAGAGAGAGAGAGAGGATCTTGTGAGGGGGAGCTTGTAAGGGAGTTCACAAGGGTTGCTCCAAGCATTATTCCACTTATTCTTCCCTAGAGTCTCTTTCCTTGGAAGGGTTGGGAGAGGTAAGTTTTAGCAAGTGATCGTGGTTCTCTTCTTGCTTCAGGAGGAAGCAAAAGGAGTTTGGTTATCTGCCTTGCTGGGTGTGGCTAAAAGGAAGTGTTTTTGTGAGGGCTTCTCCGCCTAGCTGTGGGGGCTAAAGGAGAGTCACGTTGGTAGTGAAATACTCAGAGGGTGCCTCCGAGGAGTGGACGTAGGTCAAGTTGACCGAACCACTATAAACTCTTGTGTTCTTTTTACTACTTTTGCACTTTAATTTTCTGCATTTGTTTTTCCGTGGTGATTTTGGTTTGTGATAATCTCTCCATCCCTAATGAACTTTCACCCCTAAGGATTTTAGGTGTTACTTCTCTATTGTACTTATTGCTGAGATTTTGTACTTATTCTTATTAAGATTTGATACTTGTTGAGATGTTTCTTTTTATCTTATGTGTGCATTTATTATGTTGTGGTCCTTCCTTTCTTGATATGATGTATTATTTGTATGTCTTTGAAAAGTTCAATGGAATGATGTTCTGACTTGTGATTTAAATTACTCTTCTTGAATTGTTTAAGTTTTTCGAGACAAATCATTTGTAGTTGATCTCTATAATGAAATTTACTTTGCTCTATAAATTAATTTCCTTGCAAAATTTAATCTCTCAAAATATTAAATTAAATTATGATTGGATATAGATTAGAAAATCAATTTCATGTTCTTATAGATAGATATTATTTAGCTATAATTATTACAAAATAAATGTCTTATTTTTGTTTTATTTCTTCTTCAATGTGTTCATTTTTGTTAATTATTGGAATTTATTTTAAGATTTATTGATATTGGAAGACCAAATATTAAGAAGATGCACATAGCATGCTAGACTTGAAAAGATGCACAAAATGTGCCATAAGTTTAAAAAGATGTGCAATGTTCGCCATAGTGAAAAGAGGCACAAAATTAGCCCAATTTGAAAAGATGCACCAACTAAAAGATGTGTAATGTCACCAACTAAAAGTTTCATATATTCTTTCCTTTATTTTTCTATCTCTTATACAAATCCATATAATCAGCAGTAATCTTCACTATTGAATCAGAAACTAATTAATCTTTATTTCGTCATTTTTGTAATAATTATTTTTATTTTGATATGCCTAGAATGAATAGTAAACTTGGTTGACTTTTCTTATCTTAATTGTTCTTTGATTTAAATCTTAAGACTTTCTTTTTCGCATTAGGATGTTAATGTTATATTTGTAGTTTGTTTAAAATCTTCTTCAACATCTATATTGATTTATACATAGAAACTTATCCTTTCAAGAGGTACTTCCCTTTTTGTTGTTGACAAAAGGGGGAGTCATTAGTTATTGTTTGATGTTGTGACTTATGTTTATATTTATGTGATTTATGTTATGTGATTATGTTTATGTGATTTATGTTATATGCTTGATGTATTTTTGTGTGATTTATGGTTGTGTTATTTATGTATGATTGTATGATTGTTTTTGTGTGATTTATGTGATGTGTGTATTGGGTGCGTTGTGTTATGTGTTTTGTGTGTGTTTAGTTGTTAGTTCTGTAAACACTTTTGGATTTTTTTTTGAATATTATTGTCATTTTGATTTTCATTGGAGTCCCTTGTTTTAAATTGATCATTCATTAAGGAGGATCTTAGGAAAATTTTTTTTTAGCTTTAACTCAAACAGTAATTGTTTTATCATCATCAAAAAGCGGAAAGATTGTTGCAACTTAGATTTCAAGAATAGGATTTTTATATCATGTGAGTTTTTGATGAAACCAAAATATTACTGTATTGATTACTATTTCTCTTAACATACATTAGATATATTTTCTTTGTGTTGTTTGTGTGTAATAACTTTTTTAGGGAAATCATACTCCAAACTTCCAAACAATTCAAAACATATTAGATTAGGGTTTCTTGTAATGAAGCAAGTACTTTTTCTATTTTTTTTAGTATGAGAGAGTGTGATTGTAATTGGGTAACCATGCATACGCACACTGTGAGAGTGAGTCAATTTTTTTTTTTAAACTAAACATATTATATGATGTTCAAATTGTACTAGACAATTTCTCATCATAGTTCATCTAGAATAAAATTTATTTTTTAAAACTAATCATGCCTTGAAAAAATTTCCTTTTGTATTGTTCGTACTATATGAAGTGGAGTTCATACAGACGACATCGAGAGTATGAAATGGGTACATACCAGCTTATCCCAAAGGAACTCACCATTTTTTGAACTGAATGTATTGTACGAAGTGGAGTTCATATAGACGAATCCAAGAGTTTGAAATGGGTGCATATAAGTACGATCTCATAAATTTTTGATCTGATCATACTGCATAATTTTAGGTTCATACAGATGACTCCTTGGGTGTGAAATTGGTGAGTACCAAAACGGTTTAGTAAATTTTTAATCAGATCATATTATACAAATTTAGATTCATATAGACGACTCCAAGAGTATAAAATGGGATTGTCCACTTTTGTACGAAATGAAGTATGATTTGTTTAAATTGTTCATTCTGTATGATGTATGATAGTACTGATAATGACCAGTGTATGAAATACATTCATACAAAACTGTACCAGATAAACTTGTTCAATTTTGAATTATTTGTGCAGTATGATGTCAGTTCGTACAGACGACTAACATAGTACAAAATCAGGTTCGTACATGAATTTTTTATTTGTTCGTCAGTTCAAAGTACATTCATACAATATGATCTGAAAATGTATAACTTGACATTTTTAGTTTTTGGAACAATTTTTCTTATCTTTCATATATAAGTGTCCTGAAAAACTGACAATCAATCTTCTTGCTATTAATTTTTTTTTTTTTTTTTTGAAAGGGAAAACATTGCATTAATAAATAAAGATAAAGAAAACAAGCAAATTCCAAAGTAGATTCCTCCTTTAACAACTTAAAAAAGGAAGAAGGAACTTTATTCAGACTAATGTCTTCCAAAATAGAAAAACTAAAAGGGCAAAGTTAGCACACAAATCCACTAACTTTTTACTATCCCTACCTATACAATTGAAAATGATATGATAAAATCTTTGATAAAAAAACTAGTTCTTCCATCACTTGGATACCATTATTGAAAACTTCTTGGAGAAATTTCATAATATTTTGATTATCTCCTTCAATAATAATCCCTTTATATTTAAACATCCAATATTTTATAACCTCCTTCAAAGATTGAATAGCTAAGAGTTTCGATTGTGAAATATCCTAATGAATGCATGACTTACCAAAAGCCAATAAAAATCTCCCTTTGCAGTCATGGAATACTCCTCCAATTTTAGCTTTATATGAAGAACATAATAATGCATCAACATTAACCTTTAGCCAATTAGGTTGAGGAGGATGCCAAAAATTAGACATTCTAAATGACTGGTTAGCCTCCCAATTGCCCGAGGAGAATTTCCTAGAAAATCTTGAAACTGAAGAGAAGCTAACATCATTGGCAGCAATCACAACTAACCTATCTTCCACTCTTTCATGAATGAACTTATTTCTAGCTTTCCATTAGAGAAATATAGCATTGCAATAAAGATTAACAAGAAAACTATTCATCAAGGAAAAAACTCCAACCACTTAAAACATTCTTCCAATTTATCAAACAATGGGATTTTGAATCCCCATTTGTTTAAGTGTTGAAATACTTCTTTCAACATGGCACAATTGACTGCAACATGTTCTACATCTTCCATCTCCTCAGAGCATTTAGGATAATTATAATTATTTTTCAAATTCCTATAAGATAAAAAATGATTAGTTGGAATAGAAATTTTAAATAGTCTCGACAAGAAATCCTGTACATGAGAGATCAATTTAGCCTTTTTGATCCATTTCTAAAACCATAATTCCTGAACATCTTGCAACAAAGCTTCAAATGCCAATCCTGAAATGGTTTTCCCTTATTTTTTATAGATAAGCTCCATCTTGTCTTCTTCTAGCTCTGTTTGGATATTAACATGATTAATCAGGTTTACTAATTCTTTACCAAAGAATTTAACTAGTTCATCTTCATTCCATCTTCCATCTGTAATAAATATATCTACTGAAATTGCATTGTCTCCAGGAATCACTGCAAATGTAAGCCATTTGTTCATACAATTATCCATAATCTAATTATCATTATAAACATCAATAGCATTTCCATTTGCAATTGTCCGCTTAATAATAGGCTTAAGCAATCTACCACAATATGAAATGATTTTCCAAGAAGAAGAGCCCCCATTCTTTGAAGTACCAAAATCAACCAAATACCATATTTTGGAGCAAGAGTCCTATGTGGCAGGGAATCTTTGTTTTGTAAAAAATGCCAAGCCAGTATTGCTCTTAATACAGCCACCTTAGATGCACTGGAATGCATTCCACGGTGCCCCCCCCCCCCCCCCCCCCCCCCCCCCCCCCCCCATTTTGATGGCTTGCACAATTCCTTCCATTTGACATAATGTATACCCAATCGTCCATTCAACATATTCCATATGAAGGTCCTACACAATTTATCAATCTCCTCCAGCACTCTTTTTGGAACAAGAGAGAGTGCTATAAAAAGTGGGATAAGAAAGTAATACTGACTTAGACAAAGTAAGCGTACCCACCAAAGAAATGACTTTGCTGCCCCAAATGTTAAGCATCCTCAATGCTTTGTCAATGATGAATTGAAAATCAGCGGCCACTATCCTGCCTTAAACAATCTTGACACAAAGGTAGTGAAATTCTTTCACTGATTTAAATCCCATAATACGAGTAATAACTTTCTTTCTCCTTTTACTAACAAATTTACCAAAAATAATGGTAGATTTATTAACATTGATACATTGACCATTCCAACAACAAAATTAATTAAGAATCCCCTTAATTTCTTTCACAACCTTTTTATTTTCTTCTGAAAATATAATAACATCATATGCATACAGTAAATGTGAAATCCTCGACCCAACTGGATTAATGCCAATCCCAATTGAACTTAGAATTAAATCATTAGATAATAGTTAAGAACATATAATCAAAAGAATGGGAGAAAAGGGCAACCTTGGTGGAATCCACTCCTGGATTTGATCCATTCTAAAAAGTTATCATTAATAATCAAAGAAAACCTTGGGTCTTCAACACAGTCCAATATAAGCTTGGAGAACTTTGAAGGAAAGCCAAAATACTCTAAAACTTTTGTAAGGGTATACCAACTCATATAAATATATGCTTGTTCCATGTCAACTTTTAAAGAAATTAGACTTTTTAAAGATCTATAATACTTGAATTTGTTGAACATTTCTTGAGCAATCAACACATGATATGACATTGATCTTCCTTTTAGAAATGCCACTTTCTCCTTAGAGAGCATAAATATCATGCAATCCATGCTAATAATTTTGAATTAAAACTAGCTATTATTCAAATGGTTCAAAACTGTGAGAGTAGGGGAACTCATGTAGAAGATCCTAATTTATGTTTAGGAAGCTTCCTAAAAATTTGTGCAATATTTAAGTATAATAGTGTTAGCGATGATGCTATTAGACTTAGATTATTTTCCTTTAATCTAAGAGATAAAGCTAAAATGTGGCTAAATTCTTTATCCCCAGACTATTACTGATTTGACTGAATTGGTTTATAAGTTTCTTGTTAAGTATTTTATATCTTCAAAAATTGCCAAACATAAGAAATGTCATAACTTGTTTTACTTAGTTTGAAGGATAATCCATTTATGAGAGTTGGAAAAGATTTAAGAAAATGGTTAAAAAGTGCATGTATTATACATTACATCATTGGTTGATTATTTTAAATATTTAATAATGAATTAGTAAGATCTCTTAGAACTCAAATTGATGTTACAGTTGGAGGATCATTAATGTCTAAGCCATTTGAGGAAGCATATGAAATAATAAAATAAATAACTAATAATAATTTTTAGTGGCCTATTAATAGGGTAAATCCTTAAAAAATAACTAGAATTTATAAAGATGATGCTTTATAAATTTATTCTACACAAGTTGCAGCAATTTCTAAGAGGTTGAATGCAGTAGGAGTAAATTCTAGAATAGGAACTGAATCTTTAGGATATCATAATTAAATTGAAGATAATAATATGCAAGGGATTAAAAATATTAATGTAATTGAAAAACAAAATAATCCATATCCAAATATATATATAATCTAGGTTTGAGGAGTCATCTTATTTGTAATTAGTTAAATAATATGGGTGGTAGTAATCAATGAAATAATGGATAAAATAATCAAGGAGAATATTATAACACTTCTCAACAAGCTATTGTTAATCCTAAACTTATATATCATCCAAGACATAATCAAACCAATCAATTTGAAAATAAAAATTAGCATTAGAAGATGTAGTTATAAAGTTAGGGAATCAATTACAAAATCAACTTGCATCTATTAAAATTTTGGAAACTGAATGAAGTTAGCTTATAATTTCAATCAGTAGTATACCTTTTGAATCTTTACCTAGTAATTCTAAATTTATTCTAATAGATAAAGAAAAAAAAATCTTAATAGAAGCCATTTGAAGAATGGAACAATACACCCCAACAAATTTAAAAAATTTACGAAAGTCTGGCTAAATACTATAAACATGGCGGTGTGTGTGAAGTGACTAAAAATTCAATTTAGTATGTAATTTTGGATGGTTGACAACTTAAAACTTAGCTCTTATGGGAGGCAACCCACTTTATATGCTATGCATGGAGCCTAGTAAACTAGTTATCATATAACATGTGTTATGTTATGTTAGCACATGTTAATATGCTTTTTTATCATTTATATGAAAGTATATGTACTATTAATTATTATTTATTTTTTTTAATTTAAATTTTATTGAAATTCTTCTCATACTTATTATAGTTTTTTTTATTATGATTATTTAATTAACCTTCATAAAAATTATAATTAAAAAATATATTAAATTAGGATAATAATATATCCTATATCATTGTTCAAATGAAAATTATCTATACTTCAAAGAGTGAAAAAAACTAATAATTAACTCACTTAGTCATTTAAGTTATTACACTACAGGAAAATCCCGCATTTCCGGCAGCCTTTTCCGGCGAAAATTTAACCTTTTCCGGCGGTTTTGCCATTTTTCGGCGGTTTTCCGGCGGTTTATCTTCCGCCGGTAAAAACGGCGTAGGAAATTAATTTCCGGCGGTTATTACCGGCGGTAAATTTATCCGATGGATTTCCGGCGTTTTAAGACTGCCGGTTAAATTAAAAAAAAATCATTTTGAACCACGCCGGCGACGCTCCCGGCTCCCGCGTTCCCGCGCTCTAGCGCGTTCCCGCGACGGCGATGCTCCCACGCTCCACCGCGCCGGCGACGCTCCCACGCTCCACCGCGCCGGCTTTTAAATTTATAAATTGACCAGACAATGGTCAATTTTTATTTTAAAATTGATTATTTTAAAATAAAATTTAATATTTAATATAATATAAAGATTAACTAACTAATTAATTTTAAAATGAAAATTAATTGCATAGTTAATATAACTATCCGCCGGAAAATTCCGCCGGTAATAACTGATTTTCCTGTAGTGTTACTTTAATTTAAAATTATAAGTTATAAATTTCTATATCACTTTTTAAGTTAAAGATGAATAATTATAATTAAAGTTTAGATATGAGTAGATTAAAATTAACAAATCTCAATTTAGAATTGGTAATCTTATTAAATAATTACATTAAATTATTTAGATTATAAAAGGTTCGAATAAAAATTTGATCATCAAAATAATTAATTATGTACTCTATAGATAAAAAAATGAAGTATAAAAATTGTTCTAAAATAGAATAAAAAGAGAAGTTGAGTGCATTCAAAAAATAGTATCAATTAAAAGCTTAAAATTTAATTACAATTTTATACTTAAATTTATAAATGATAAGATAAGAAAATTAGTGTGAATGATAGTGAACTAATGACATGTTTAATTTTAACTACTAACATATATAATAATTATACTATGTTATTCACTTTAAAATTCAAACATTAATATCTAAATCTATAACCTATAATATCAAATTAAGTAATAATAATGATGATTGATTAGTTTAATTATCAATATTTTTTTCGAAATTATAATTACAATTTTGATCATTTTTACTACTTCAATACTGCGATGTATATTTTAATAATTTTAAATTATCAAGTTTTACTTTGGTTAATCATATAAGAAGAATTACAATATTTTTATTTGCTTGAGGGCAAGAAATAATTAAAGCTAGGGAGAATTTTATAGGTGTAAATAATGTTTTATTTTATATGTTATATTTTTAGTGAAAATATAATATTTTATCTGCATAGTGCAGGAAAAGTATCAATAAAGGCAAAAAATTCTAAGTTTGTTCTAGCATGGCAATGTCAGACAAATCAACGTTGTAGCACCATTAAAGGTATCGTAGGAGTGCCACAACATTAATATTGTGGTGTCAACTTCTCTATTAGAAAGCACCGCGGTGTTAAGGTGGTTAGCTTTGTAGCTCCAAGCCTCTATCTTCTAGTGCCACAGCGTCATAGTTTATTACACCTCACACCAAAATTATCATTCTGGTGCTGCAACATTTGGATGACTTTATCACCACAATGTGGTAGTCATAACTTCCAAAGGACACAACTTGTTAGGGAAATGGCATGACTGATCACTAAGTAGTTGATCCATATAAGTAAGCGCCATGGTGGAGCTAAAAAAGCAATATAACAATGTTACTTTATTTGTTAGGTATAGCAATGCCGACCTTTCAAGAGCTATAGTGCTAGTTGCCTACTTTTTGTTTTCTTATAAAAAATCATTGTGATATATTTGTAAGAGATTTTAGTCAATTGTTTAATTTTAGTATATTTTATTGTACTTCTCTAAATCTCTCTTAGGGTGACATCCTAGGGAATTTATAGAATTAATTGATACAATCATTAAAGTGTTTAACCCAAGTTTGTTTGAGAAACTCCATATGTTAAGGAAGGCGTGTAGAAGAGATACATTGATCATTCCTAGTGATATCATTCTTTTTTATTTTCATTTTTGAATAATTTTAATGAAAATGAGTTCGCTAATCTTTTCTTCATTGTTCCATTAATCTCTTTTTTTGGATAGATGATATAGAGAACATATTTACTAATAATGTAAATTCTTATGCTCTAGTGTTATAAGATATTTTCAATATTTTCTTGTTTTGTATTTAATGCTTATAATGGTCATATTTGTGGTTAAAACTTAGTGTGATGTATATCCTTAATGAAGGAATGCATGACCTATCAGTAATATTAAAATAGTATATTTGCATACATGGACATAGGGATGCATATGCTATGAATCACATTACTAATTATTTTTTCAATAGGAAAGATATGCAATTTATATTCATTGGTCCAGAACACTTTATTTATATATTATATCCTTTATTTAAATATTTTTATTCATTAATTGATTCTTCATAACAAATAATTTTATTATAGTAGGATAATTTTACAATTAGAGTAAACTTCTATAATTGATTGCTATAAAGCATACATTCTCATTGGTTTAACACTCTATTCTATCACTTTATTACATGATTCAGCATATATACATGTTTATATTAAGTGAGGTTTGTTATTTTTATATAAAAAATACCTAAGCATTGTTTAGGGGAGATAGAGCATTAAGAAGCATTTTTTTATAATTCAAATTTGTATTCCACTATAGCACCCACCATCATGTACGCTTGTGATATAATTGTTTTATTTAAGATCATGACTTTCATAGGCAAATATGAGGAATCTACTAACATTTTTATTAGTCTAGCTAATGTATCTACTTTTTTATTTTTGCAATGGGATGCCCTTAAGATAGTATCTTATAAAATACATTATAATAAATCAATTATCCATTGGTGATAATTAAAGAGTTCTAGTTAGATAACTTTGTCTTAGTAACTTTTTTGATATTGAGTTGTGAATCTCCAAATGTTTTATTCCTTTTAATTTATATTTGAATTGCAAACTAAAAGTCAGCAATTGAAGCCTCATATTTAGCTTCATTTTTTATGGAGCTTTGAAAGACTTTAATAATAGCATATTATATACTTTTTTCAGAGATATGAACACTAAATCTATATGAGCTCTTGCTTTACGAAGTTTGTTTGAGTTGGTAATTTTTCTATAAGAAGTGTTAAGTGTAAATTATGTATTGTTTACTATATTTAAACTCAATGAAAATGTATTATTTTAGTAGGGTTTGTGCAAGAAATGTTCAGGAAAATGGAAAAAATTATAAGCATTTAACAACACCGCTGTGCCAACTTATATCTCTCTAAAGCGCTTGGATCATCTACACTGAGGCTTCTATTGTAGACATTATAGCTCAGACTTTGATTTTTAAGTGTTGCAGTATCATAATAGTCAAATCAATATCACCACTGTTCCTACATTTAGAAGTAAAATGGAAGGAGTCTTGGGAAAATACTCACCATAGAGGCATGCCTCAACACCTCAATGCTAGATTCACAATTTGAACACTATAGTGCTCAGATTTTGGAGCACCATGGAAGAGAAAATTTAAATCTAAGGAGTTTCACTGACTAAGTGGAACAATTAATAAACGTGCCAAATCATATACCTTCATAACAAAGCCAAAGTTATAGTTCCAAGGCATTAGTTCATTTTTCATTATCGTGGAAACACCTTATTTAGTGTCATGGCTTGAGCCTGGCTCTGTACTTACTATATATAGCTTTTTGGTTCTATTGTTTAGTTAGTTCTATCAATTAAGTGAATATTTATAATAATAAGTATGTTTTATTAGTGCCCCCTTAGAGTAAAGTCTACAAAAAGCTAGGGATGTGCAAGATATTTTTTATTGTGAAGATATTAACATATTTATATGTGTAACTCTATGGTTTGTGGAAAGAGTATGGAAAAGATCATTTGATCCTTATGAGTCATGATTTGCTAATTACTTTACTTGCATCTTTTCTTTCAATTGTTCAAATGAGATGAGTTTGTATGTTATTTTATTTATATATGGCTAATTCTTTAGTTTTAGGCTAATGATTTAAAAAATATAACATGTACTAATATAGATTCTTGTGCTTTAATGAATGTATAAATATTTTTAATATCTTTTGTTCTTCATTTAATGCATATAATGGTCATATATATAATTAAAATCTAGTCTAATATATAGCCTCGTTGGAGGCATACTGTAATAATTGATGTAATCAAGAATTCCAAGCTTATAATTTTGATGATAACTTACATTATTGGGTTTTTTTCTTTGATGTTCCTAATATGATTATTAGATATTTAATTTTTGCACACTACTATTTTATGTATGTCATACACCATGAAAAAGGCTCGAATTAAGACTAAGTAAAATAGGATTGATTTTTTTATAAGAATCTTTATTTTGATTTATTAATTTTTATATTTCTTTAGTCAAAATTCCTACAAAAGGTGTATGTCAGGTTAGCAATTGTGCACACATGCACTAGGAGGTAAATTAAGTCTTTGAATTTCTGTAAAGATCATATTGTATGATCTGGATCAACTATTTGATTTGAACAAACTAGGGATTAATTAAAATATTTAATTAAATAAACTAAATATATGCTAATCATTTTATATGATCTAAATCTTACAAGATGATCCATTGAACTCGAAACCCCTTATGCGCGACAAAAAATTAAGTAGTATTTTAAAATTCAAAATTTGAACTATTTATATTGTATAATCCCTAATGTACTATACGATGTTTTTAAATCTAACATAATCTAATTCTAAAATTAGGCTATCATATCATAAAAATTAATACTTCAAATAATATTACACAATGGATTGTACCATACTGAATGACTCAATTTACACCAAGGATGATATTTAATGGACACCAATAATACTAGATAAACATACTATTTTATTGAATTAATCATACTATACAACCCTCATATCATACTAGCTGATCCATTTAAATATTTGAACTAATCTTACATAGCCTTGTTCATCATATAGTACTAATAGCATGAAAAGAATAAATTGTACTATTCAATCCTTGATCGTACTGTATGATTAGAAATGGATGAATAAAACTTTTAGGTTTTTTTGAATCCGCAAATTAAATCCCTCTCATTTTACTTTGAAGAAGTTTTTGGATATTGAGAGATTTTCTAAGAGAATACTTTGAGAGGTCTTAGATGTTGGAGAAGGAGAAGTTTTGTATAAGGGAGAAGTAGTGTGAGGGGATTTCACGTGGTTGGTCCAAGAAAGCTTCTTCCTTAGTTCCTTCATGTGTCCATATTAATCTTCTGGGTTGCTCCGAGAAGAAAGTCATCAAGGTTGAAGATCATCAAGCTCTTGGTCTCACTAGGAGTGTAAAAAGGATTATGGGTTATCTACCTTAGCGAGAAGGGTGAAAAGGATTGCAAGCTCTCTGCATCACCAGGAGGGTGAAAATATTTTTGTACTCTACCACATTAGATTGGTCGAAAAATTTGTATAAATGCTAAAGGAGAGACTTTAAAGGATTAGTGCAATACCCAGAGAGGAAGAAGCTTGGGAGTGGACGTAGGTGAAGCTTTGATTGAACCACTATAAATTTTTTGTGTGCTTGTTCCTATTTATTCCACACTTTTTTCTTGCATTTTTATTCCTTGCATAATATTTTTTTAGAATCTAAGATGATAACATTGTGATAACTTTGGATTATTTTTTGTGAAAAGAAAATATATTAAAATAAAATAAATATATATATTTTTTAGTTCAATAAAAAATACAAATTTCAATTTGTTCATTGATATTTGCTTTCATGTGTGTGGTAAATTGACATCATTTTAAAAGAGAACGTTATTGAAAAAGATATGTTTAAACACAAATTTACTCCCATGTTAGTGTACTTATGTAATTCAAGTCACTCTATCGATCAATATTGAATTTTCAATTGATATTAGAATGGGTCTCGAAATTGGTGTATTAAAAAATATCTGACAAAGTTTGAATGGCACATTTTGGAAATTAGAATACTGCAAAGGGTTATTCAATAACTCATTAAAAACTTGATGAGGTAAAATTTATAATATGACAACTAATAAAAAACTACTATCCTTGAAATTTAAACTTTAATAAATTTAGGTCGTACTTGATTAGCTAGAAAGTAATAATTTATGCTGACTTCTTCATTATCAAATAGTCTATAACCAAGAAAGATGCCAAACCTAGGCTTATTAGATGGATTTTATTGTTACAAGAATTTGATGTGGAATTTCTTAATAAAAAGGGAATTAAAAACCAAGTCACTGATCATACATCTATATATATATATATATGTATATGATACACTCATTATATTTTATGATACACATATGATTTAATCGTTGGGCACCAATAATGGTCATATTAATTATTTTGGATGATCAATTATTTGGTCATAATGTATGGATTACTCATCATACTATATGATTTCCTTTAGTCAATAATTATACCAACGACTCCTTAGGATTTTTGAAATTACACTGATCATACTCGTCGATCCCCCATCATACTATATGATTTTTCCATTGAATGTATATTCTCGATGAGACATTTTGGATGGACTTGAGATCATATTCTATGATTCACCTATCATGTTGTATAATTAAAATAATCTATACAATCGAGAAAACTTCATACCAATTCAACACACCTTCAAACTTTAACTCATTTCTTCCTTAGATACACTCTCCTAACTAGCTTTCATGTCTCCACAATATACTTGTTTGGATTCCAACCAAATTGTATATAATATATTTCAATGTGAAAAGAATGAGGACACTTATGTTTTATATTGAGGCCATTCAATCATAGATTCCAAAGTTAATAATCAGGAGAATCATCATATCATGTACTTGTGTTATTTGCCACTTCTACTCTTTAGTGCATCATTTTCATAGCCTTTCCTTACTATGCCAAACACCTACTTCATTTTTTTGCCAACCTTTGTATCATTTCTAATGTACCACCTACAGTCCCAAGTTAGTTAATACAAGTTATAATCCATTAAGATGACTTGCTTGAATATCTTCACTTGCCCATTACTGGTCAAGCCCAATATTTCTTTTTGAGATCCTTAGATTATAATTTGACCACTATCACTACAATAACTTTGAACTCTCCTTTACCTAACTATCAGTTCTTAGTGATTTCATTAGTTTTAAATGCCCAAGTCATTTAGCATGTACTCCATAATAGTGTTATTCCTAAAGTTATTGACAACATAAATATCACTCCTTTATTATCTTTGGCCACCTTTTATTATATATATCACATGCAGTTCTCTTTTTTTTTTTTTTGAAAAGATGCAAATTGCATTAAAAGAAAAAAAAAACAATTAAAAACTAGAACTGAAAGAAACTACTAGGTAATACTTTCAAAACATTACAAAAGGAAGCCTTATTTAAAAGAAAATTAAGCAAAAGAAATTATTTGAAAAATGGGAAATATCATAATGAAAATAAGATCCCCTGCTCCTCATTTTAATCTAACTGGAATGGAGGGGATACCAAAAATTAAACAACCAAAAAGGTAGATTAATATCCCAGATTTCTCGATTTAGTAAAAAATGAGAAATAGAAAGATGCTTAAATTCCATTAATCTAGCTCCATATTTCAAATACCAAAGTATGCTTAAATTAAATCTAAAATAAACAGAACAACTTATCAAAGAGAAAACAATAAAATGTAAACAAGATTCTACAGCCAATAGAGAAAACTTGATCTTCACAGCTCCAAAGGCTCCGATTTTCACAAACTTCTCCACCTTCATTCAAACCACAAACAAGCCTTGAACTTCTAAAACCAGACCAATAAGCTCCATAGTCCTGGAAAGAAAGAACTCCCTCTTAAAGACTACACCATCAATGGAAAATCCATTCACAGCTATCCCTAAATTTGCAATACCATCGAAATCATTCACACAATCCTATTGATACATACGTCTTCAACAACCATAAGCTTGTAATGAAATAAATGGTGAAATTCCTCCATCACATTCACCAAGAATTCCTAATTTCCTTCCTCTAAGGCTACCTTTGATAGGGCCAAACAAATTCAAAATTTTTTTCAACTTTTGCTTATGTTGCACAGATTTAGATGACAAAGGAATCATATTTCCACCTTCAATCAAACCTTCTTTATCTTTCACATTATCTTTACAGGACAAAGGAGGAACCACAATAGGCTTTTCACTTTGAGAATTTGGAACACTTCTAGCACCATCTTCAAAAATAACAACATCACCTTCGAACTCAACATTTTTAGCATTATCTTCTTTCACATCTTATTCAATCTTCACATCAGGCTTTGATATTATGACTTACATATCACCATCATAATCTGTAATAACTTCCTCAGGAGCTAATGAAACATCAGCAAGATCAAAAGAATTTAAAAAAAAAACCTCATTTCCACATAGCACAGCTTGATAACTAGGATTTACATCAAGTCCATTAACAGCACCAAAATTTCTCACATTTGGAATAAATTCACCATATTCCATTAAAATCAGATCAGCATCAGAATTGTAGGCCTCAGTAGTACATAATAACATCTGTGAAGACTCTTTTTTATTATGAATTTCAGAAGAAAATTTTATAACATTAATATCCTCACTAACCACCTTTTCCGCATTAGCCTTTTAATATTTCACAGAACTTTCCAAGACAGTATTTACTTTGTTACCGAATACAACTTTTGAAGCAAATTTGATCTTCACACAATTATTCTATGAAGTAGTAGATGAATTGGTTCTATTTTTCTTTCTACCATGGCATGAATCCAAGGACCATACACATTATACTCCATTTGAGCACCATTAACAACTCCATATTCATTTTTATCAACTTCAACTCCAATATTTTGAAAGACATTACTAGTTTATCCCAATGTAGAAAATTTCACATTTTTCCCATTATCGGGATCATCAAGTTTACCTTGGTTGAATACTCCAATACAACCTTGTAAATTATGTCCAAATTTTCCATATTTGAAGCATAAAAAAGAAATTTTTTCATACTGAACTTTTTGGAAGTAATGACTGAAACTGCCTTCAATCCAAACACCTTATGGTAATTATTCATCAAGATTGATACGAAAAAAAATTCTAGCAAATTCTTTCCTACCCCAATTGAACATATTGCAATCAAGAAATAATGGTGAACCAATCATTGAAGCTATTCTACTTATATTAATCTCATCCCAACAGAATAAGGGGAGTTGTGGTAGTCGGATCCACATAGGAGAGAACAAATTTTCAAACTTTAGGTAGAAAACTTAGGTGTCCATTCTTCCATACCAATGATACGGCCATCTACAAACCATGGACCTCCACTCAATATAGCTTCCTTGCTTCCTTAGAATGAAATGAACTCACAACCATTCCATACCTAAGTTAGTCAGGTGAAAAGCTCCTAGATGGCTTCTTTGTCTACATAACTCAGTGCTAATGATAGGATATGAAATAGAACTACTGAAGACTTTGACAATAATAGAATTATGAAGCCTATTGAAAATATTTTTCTCATTATCAAGCTACAACTTGACTGTAATTCCATCCTCAGTCATATCAAGATTAAATTATAAATTCACCACCTTAATATACAGTGGTTTATTTCAGGCGACACTAGTATTCTTAGATAGTGCAATCTCATAAGCAATCTCAATACTATTACGTTTAGGCTTACCATCCAAAATCAATGAATCAATCATCCCATTATTTTTAGCAGAATTAGAGTTCAACTTCTGTTCAAATTCCATACTCAAAAAAGAAACAACTTGCGCATAGGACGGTGGCTTTCAATCTTTAAAAACGGATTTTGAAAATCTGCTACCTTTAAGTTTTAAACCAGAAGAAGATGATGCTTCCAAATCATTTTTTTGATGTAGCAAATCTTCTTTCACCTTTAAGGATCACCAATCTTCTTGACCATTAGACCTTTTCCCTTACCAGAGCAAACTTCTTTCATACAAAAAACATTTGCATTCTCCTCAATGGGCTGATCTCTAATAACCAAAAAAGATCCCATCATCATCTAAAGAGTCGGAATAGGTAAAGAAGAGGGTTGCTCGATGGTGAACGCCACAGATCAACCCCTGCCATACAGAGGAAAAATTTTTTAATTCAAAAACATACGGGATTTTCTCTCATATCACATGCAATTCAAATCATGTGACATAAGCATTAGATACATTAAAAATCTCACATCTATTAAAAATCTACAAGCCTATCAAAAGCAGTATTTAGCCCTAGGACATATCATTGGCTATGTTTTAAACTCAAAATATAATAAGACCTTTGTTGCACCACTAGATCACTTGCTTATCTTCTTCACAAATTATTCATTTCATATCATCAATAATGAGTGCCATAGGGTTGTAATAGATGCATTTGATTTTGAGGAACAAGTAAAATTATGAGGTAGATCATGTTTGGTTTAGCAACTAGTTTACCTCCAGATACTACTACTTGAAGAAACCACGACCACTTTAATAAAACCCAAACTTTAAGAAGCAATTTAGGAAAACTTAAACCTTAAGAGAAGTTTGAGTGTTTTCTAGTGAGAGAAGCGATTTAAAAATTATGTTTTCCTATTTCTTGTGGGAAGTTTCAAATGGTGGAGGAGGATCGCCGGCGATCACCGACTATCATTCCTCCTTCACTCTGTCAAGCTTCATCCAATCCACAAGGGTTCGTCGGAAGATTTGGTAGCTATAAAGATCAAATGTTGGTGCCCGAAGGAAGATCGCAGAATGCTCAACCAATGAATTCGACTTTGTATATTCAAGAAGAACTTCATCGACCAAAGTAATTATATACAATTAATTAAGGTAAAGGGAAGTCGATTATAGATAGTTAGGTAACTCCTAAGTCTATGCATCTTGGACTGATGAGTCAAAATCATTGGAAGAATGATGTTGAAGGATCATCTTCTTGTTTGAAGTTGAAGGTTAACATATTTATCACTCCTAATGCTTCCAATTATTCTGACCCTACAATCAGAAATGATTTTAATCAAGATTTCATTTCATCGATACCATCCATACCTGTTGTGATTAAAAATGCAAGTGATTTGAATAATTTTGTTGAGAAGATGGATTTGGTGGAAAATATGGTGAACGTAAAAGTTTGTTAGGGATGTTAAGCCCTTAAGAACTAGCCCGAGGCTAACCAAGAGTGGGGGGTGAATTGGTATTTTAAAATTTTTTCTTTAGGTAAAGCACAAAATTAAAACCAAAATCACTACAGAAATCAGGGAGCGAAAAATAAATAAACGCAAAAGCAAAACAAAGAAAGATCACACCGAATTTATAGTGGTTTAGTCAACTCGACCTACGTCCACTCGTCGGAGGCACCCTCTGAGTATTGCACTAAGTGTCTCTCCTTTAGCTCCCACAGCTTGGCGAAGAAGCCTTTACAACAGACCCCTTTACACCAACCTCGGTGCGGTAGATGAAAGTTTGTTAGGGATGTTAAGCCCTATAGACCTATAGAAGTGGCTCAAGGCTAACCAAGAGGGGGGGGGGTGAATTTGTATTTAAAATTTCTTTAAGCAATAAGAACAATTATCACAAACCAAGTCACCAAAAAAATAAGTGTAGAAGAAAATAAATGCGAAAGCAGTAAAAATAAGAACACAAGGATTTATAGTGGTTCGATCAACTCGACCTACGTCCACTCCCCGGAGGCGCCCTCCAAGTATTGCACTACAAACGTGACTCTCCTTTAGCCCCTACGGCTAGGCGGAGAATCCCTTGCAAAAACACCTCCTTTTTGCCACACCCGACAAGGCAGAGAACCCAACTCCTTTTGCTTCCTCCTGAAGAAGACAGAGAACCACGATCACTTACTGAAACTTACCTAGAAGTGGAACAATGCTTGGAGCAACCCTTGTGAATCCCCTCACAAGCTCCCCCTCACAAGATCCTTTCTCTCTCTCTCTCTCTCTCCTTTAGGTTTTCTCAGGTCAAAATAACAGCCAAGGATGTTCAAAAATGTTGAAATAAATCTCTTAAATAGAAGAGCTTCAAAGGAGCTCATTAATTGCAAGTTGCTGACTTTATCATCCAGGATGATATGGACATCGTCCTGGCCGATCAGTACAAATCTCAGAAGATCAGCCAGAGCAATGCCCTGAATGCAAACTGGACGACCTAAAATTGGCTTGATCATCTAGGACGATCTCATGATCGTCCCGGCAGATCAGTTCAAATCAGAGGAAAATCGTCCAAAGCATCGTTTTGAATTCAAGCTGTCCGATCCAGATCGTCCACCATATCGCCATGAATTTGTGCTGGCGGATATTTATCTTCCAAGAGTGACTAAGGATTATAGAATCGATCATCCTGGCCGATCTTGCAATTGTCCAGGATGATATGATCATATCAATCATCCTTAATTACCTTCTTGATTGTCTGATCAATTAAGGCATAATTGTAAATATCGTCCAGGCCGATCCAAGATCGTCCTGGCCGATTACCAAAAATATAGAATACCTTAATTGTTTATGGCAGAAATTTCTTTCTATTTTGATCCCATCGTCCAGGCCGATTGGCTAATGACGGTTGCCTTAATTAAGAACCCTTGATTAGATTCTCTGTTTTAAGCCAGATCATCCAGGACAATGTAAATATCATCCAGGACGATGTAAATATCATCCTGGCCGATATGAGCAAAAAATAGAAATTCTAAGTCTCTCAAGTGTGTGTGTGTGGGGTTACATTGCATCAGTCACACCAAAGATTACAATTGACTCAAGAAGGGAAAAAATAAAATTACATTCTGACTCAACCCTAATCTACCCATTCTTGAGTTGACTCCATTTTTGCAACAATCTCCCCCTTTTTTATGATGGAAAAACACTACGACAAATATTTAAAAAATAGCAATGTAACACACGAAATTGAAAGTGCAAGGAACATCCTAAAACTACTCCCCCTTTTGACATCTCAAAAAGGAGGGGATTAAGAACTAAAACAAACCACAAGACACTCCTTTTTTTTTAACCAAGGCATGAAGATGATGTAGTATTCCATGTGATTGATTTTAAAAACTTGTGAGTTAATGAGTTAACAACATCAATAATCCAAAGAACGATAGAATATCCGATCATGGTTACGCTTAGCTCGGACTTTCTCTTAGGGTTGAATTGTCTTTTGAAATCAATGACCTAACTCAAAAAATCAATTGGATATGAGAAAAAAGGAATCCATTCATCACTTGGTTTAAGAAAAAAACATCTTATAGAATAATGAACCAAAGTAAATTTGTCACAATCGCAAAACAATCGAAATCAAGTCTTCGATACTTGAAAACTTCTAAGTTTTAAAAGATTTGAAAAGAGAGAATAGCTTGCTTTTTAGTGGGCTCATTTTATGCCTCGTCACTTTGATTGGCCCTTTGAGCATTTTTTTTTTATTTTTGATACACTTTCGTGTATATACTTTTCTTTTCAATTTGGCGTCATTGGCCCTTTTTTTTTGCAAGATAAATTCTCTTTTTCAGTCTCTTAAAAAACAAATCTTAGTTCTGAGTATATCTTCTAAATATTAGAGAATAAGAGCTCTCTCTCTGACATAGGGAAGAACTATTCACAAAATAGAATCAATAACCAATGACAAGAGTAACGAGGAATCTTGATGTGACAAAAAGACTTTAAGCATTATAAATACAAGATAGATTTGCTTAAGCAAGTTTAGAAAAGATCTTAATTTCATACACAATCTTTAATTTGAAATAGATTTTTGATTAGAAAAGAAAACTATGCCACTAAAATAGGTTAGAGAAAGAGACACAATCAACAAAATATTTTTACCATCTAATAGATTAAGAGATGTAAAACATTGACTACAAATTCTCAAAAGCAAGGACAAGGCATACGATATCATTTCAGCGATTTTTTTTTTTTTTGAAAGCTAAGTTTAAGAAAGAAAAGCAACCAAAAAGAAAGTAAACCAAATCAAACAAAAACTAA
>NW_021320094.1:620679-633007 GCF_001605985.2 Dendrobium catenatum
TAGGGAAGAAGAAGTGGAACAATGCTTGGAGCAACCCTTATGAATCCCCTCACAAGCTCCCCCTCATAAGATCCTCTCTCTCTCTCTCTTTCCCTCTCTCTCTCTCTCCTTTAGGTTTTCTCAAGTCAAGACAGCAGCCAAGGATGTTCAAAAATGTTGAACTAAAGCTCTTAACTAAAAGAGCATCAAAGGAGCTCATTAATTGCAAGTTGCCGACTTTATCATCCAGGATGATATGGACATCGTCCTAGCCGATCAGTACAAATCTCTGAAGATCGGCCAGAGCATTGCCCTGAATACAAACTGGACGACTAAAAATTGGCTTGATCATCCAGGATGATCTTACGATCATCTCGGCCGATCAGTTCAAATCAGAGGAAAATCGTCCACAGAATCTCCCTGAATTCAAGCTATCCGATCCGGATTGTCCATCACATCGCCATGAATTTATGCTGGCTGATATTTATCGTCCAGGAGTGACTCAGGATTTTAGAATCGATCGTCTTGGCCAATCTTCCGATCATCCACGATGATATGATCGTATCAATCATCCTTAATTACCTCCTTGATTGTCTGATCAATTAAGGCATAATTGTGAATATCATCTAGGCCGATCCAAGATCATCCTGGCCGATTACCAAAAATACAGAATACCTTAATTATTTATGGCGGCAATTTCTTTCTATTTTGAGCCTATCGTCCTGTCCGATACAAGTATCGTCTAGGCCGATTGGCTAATGATGACTGCCTTAATTAAGAACCCCTGATTAGATTCTCTTTTTTAAGCCAGATCGTCCAGGACGATGTAAATATCGTCCTGGCCGATATGAGCAAAAAACAAAAATTCTAAGTCTCTCAAGTGTGTGGGGGGGTTAATTTGCATCAGTCACACCAAAGATTACAATTGACTCAAGAAGGGAAAAAATAAAATTATATACTGACTCAACCCAAATCTACCCATTCTTGAGCTGGCTCCATTTTTTCGTCCGATCTTTGATTCCTGAAAAGTCAATAGTAAAAGGCAGTTCAAGACAAGTAAGAGTGTTTGCCAATCATCAAAACATAGTTCATGGACCTGAATTTGCAACAGTAGAGAACTGACTCCTTTTACTTCCTCCTAAAGTGGGAAGAGAACCCGAACCTTTTGCTGAAGTAGACCTCCTAAGAACCTCCCAAGGATGAAGGACGAAGAACGGAGACGTTGACTTGGAAACTTGCTTGGATTAACCTTTATGATCCCTCTCACAAACTCCCCCTCACAAGTTCCTCTCCCTCTCTCTCTCTCTCTCACTCTCCCAAGGCTCTCTCAGGTCAAGACAATAGCACTCATGGTCTTGAGCATGAGAAAATTCGGGTCCTTTAAATAGAATTTCAAGAACCGACTTTATCATCTAGGATGATAGGAATATCATCCTGGCCGATCAGTTCAAAATAAACTCAATCAGTCGGGATGATTTGGGACGATCAGAAGAAAATTAGTTACATCATCCAGGCTGATGCAATATCGTCCTATCTGATTAGTTCAAATTTGAGTATAATCATCCTAAACATCGCTCAGAATAGATCCTGGCCGATGTCCATCATCCAGGACATCATCCCGGCCGACTCTGCAATCAGCCCAATCGATGTGATCATATCAATCAACCTTAATTACTTTCCATAATTGTCATATTAATTTAAGCATAATTGTGCTACATTATCCAGGCTGATATGAAGATCATCCTGGCCGATATTTCAAAATAAAGAATACCTAAATTTATCATGGCGAATGATTCTTTCTGATTTGAGCCTATCATCCTGGCCAATACAAGTATCATTCAGGATGATTTGCTTAATGACGGCTGCTTAACCAGGATGCCCTAATTAGGGTTTCTATTTTTAGTTGAATCATCATGGCCGATATATACATCGTTTAGGCCGATGTACTCAAAATAGAAAAATCCAAAAAAAAAACCCTCAAGTGTGTGTGTACTAGGTTACTTAGTATCAGGAACCAATTTTATAATTGACTCAAGAAAGAAAAAAATACAGACTTGACTCAACCTAAATCTACCCGATCTTGAGCTGGCTTGAGTTGCATTTGATCTTGTGGACCTAAAAAGTTAGTAGGCAAGGCAGTCGTAGGAAATCATGAATGTTTGCTATCATCAAAAGTCTAATCCATAAACTCAGATTTACAATAATCTCCCCCTTTTTGATGAAGGCAAACACAAGCAGAGAATTCCAAGCAGTTATGGTCGTTCAGTAAAAATAGTGTGACAAAAAAAATAGTTCATTAAGTTCCAGAATTCAAAATACAAGATACATTAGACTACTCCCCCTTTTGACATTATAAAAAGGAGGGGGAAACTAGAAGTAAACTAAAGCAACTAAAACTAAAAGAGAAACAAAATACATAAAAATAAACTAGAGAAAAAAAAAAACATAAAGAAAATCAGAGAAACTAGGGCCCCTGATCATTAGACGGAGGTTGTGGTGGTGGTGGTGGTGGTGGCTGCTGAAAGTAACTGAGGAGCGTAACAAACAGTGCCCCAAACCAAGCCATGTCGTAGTCATGCTACTGCTACTGGTGTGCAACATAGGCATCGAAACGTGTCTCCCACTGATCAAATCTCTCCACCAACTGATCCAGCTGAGAGTGCTAGTGGAGAGGAACTTGTTCAGGAACAGAAGTGGGAGCGAGATCCACCACCTCCTCCTCGGCCCCCTAAGCTTCAGCATCCCCTAGGTGGAGTCAAGTACTATGAATAACATTTAAGGAACTGTTTGAGTAGATGGGTGGCTGAAGGTCGGGAGGACCAGGATATTGAAGCTGGTATTTAGATTCTAGAACATAGGCAATGAGGTGTCCTAGAGCAAGATTGGGTTTCCTCTTATGACCTAGATCGAGGATTGTAGTTAAATGCTCAATGAAGTGAAAAAATAGGTTAGTAGAATTGAACTATCTATGTGCTAGAATGTAAAAGGAAGTAAGTGAAAGCAGTGGAGTGATGTGGACTCAGTCCCTGGCTTTTGAAATAATAGAAGTGCAAAGGACATGCTCAATTTTCCTAGCATCTTTGAGTAAACAGCTAGTCTCTCCAACATGAAAGTGTGTGTTGGTGTGGCGAAAAAAGTGATTTGTAGTGGACTAGTCAAAGTCAGGATCAGAGACAAGGGTATGTATCTTATCCCTAGTGGTGGACAGCTGCAACAGTTCAGCATAATCCTGATATGTGATCTTGACAGGACGTAGATTCACAGAAGAGGTGAGAGTAGCGTAGGAAGAATTTATGCAGAGGTTTGCGTAAAATTCAAAAAGAAGTTCAAAACTAAAGGGGACTACGAGGGTGATAATAAAGCAAAAAGAAGTGTGAGTGAAACGATCAAGTACCGGATAGAAGAGATAGACTGGATTGATTGTTCAGGAAAGTAATGCCGCACTCTTTATAACAATGGTAGGCAGCTTGATCGTCTGCATACCAAAAATGAGGGTCCAGTGTGCCCCTCGAGAAGCTGCCAGATGTCTGACTAGCACGCTTTTCGCCAGCCATTTAGAAGAAAAAAGCAAGGAAATAGTAAGCACAGCAAGTGGATAGCCCAAGAGAAGGTGTGAAGAAAAAATGGCTAAATTCAGGCTCTATTTAAAGAATCGGCCATATCATCCAGGCCGATTGCAAGATCATCCAGGACGATCTGGTGTAACTATTGTGAATAGTTGGATTGGTCAAAAAGTCAGTCTCATCGTCCGAGACGATAAGATATCGTCCGGGATGATTAGACACAGGTGAACATCCCTAAGAGTCAAACCAGACGACTGTTAAAAAAGTAGATCGTCCAGGCCGATTAGGTGGATCGTCCAGGATGATGCTCAATAATGGATCATACCTAAAGAATTTAAATGTTTTAAATCATGCACCACGTGTATCGTCCAAGATGAATAGTTGATCGCCCATGACGATTGTCCAAAAATGGATTGTCCCGGGCAATTTTAAAGATTTTAAACGTACTGACACATGTATCGTCCAGGATGAACATGTGTATCAGTCAGGATGATAACCAATAAATGCATCGTCCATGATGAAAATAGATATCGGCCAGGACAATCAAGATGATTGTAGTAGAGGTCGATCATATCTTCTAAGATGATAAAGGATCGTCAAGGATGATGAGAGCAGAAAAGTCAGAATATTCAGTAGGTGAAGTTTTTTTGAAGCATGAAAAGCTGATAGACCAGGATGATATAAAAATCGGCCAGGACGATATGATAAAAAATTTCAAATCAAAGGAGGGATGGAGATGATCAACGAAGGCCCAAAAATAACAAGATAAAAAAAATAACAATAATAAAACAAAAGCCAAAAAAAGTTTTTTTCCTAATCAAGGCATGAACATGATATAGTCTCCATGTGATTGATTTTAAAAATTTGTAAGTTAATAAGTTAATAACTTTAAAAATCCAAAAAATGATAAAATATCCAATCATGTTAACCCTAAGCTCGAACTTCTTTTAGGGCAAAATTTTCTTTAAAAATCAAAAGGACTAACTAAAAAAAAACATTTGGATAAGAAAAAGAGATCCGATCAAGACTTGGTTTCAAAAAAATATCTTATAAAATAATATATCAAAGTAGTTTATTAAATCACAAAACTCAAAATCAAGTCCTTGAAAATATCAAGTGATATATGATATCTTCTAAGTTTTAAGAGTTGGAAGAAAGAAAGATAGCTTGCTTTTTGATGGGCTCATTTTATGCCTCTTGTCTATTGAATGGAGCACTTTGCGCATCTTTTGTTTTTTGATACACTTTGCGTATATATATATTTTTTTAATTTGGCGTCATTGCGCATTTTTTGTTTTTAGCATCATTGGCTACTTTTTTCGTTATTTTTTGCAAGCTAGATTCTTTTCCAAAAACTCTTAAATATTCTTAGTTGTGAGTATATCTTCAAGATATTAGAGAAAAAAAACCCACTCTCTAATATAGGGAAGAACAATCCATAAAACAGAATAAAAAATCATGTGAGAGATGATTGACAGGATAACGAGAAATCTTGAAGTAACATAAAAACTTTAACTATTATGGTATAAGCTAGATTACTGTAGTAAGGAAGAAAAGATCTCAATTACAAAATCCAATTTTTAATTTGAGATAAACTTTTGGTTAGAAAAAAAAAATTTATCACCAAAATAGGTTAGAGAAAGAGACATAATCAATGGTGTTTTAACCCTTTAGGAGATTAAGAGATGTAAAACATTAACTCCAAATTTTCAAAATAAAAAATAAGGCATAAGATATTAATTCATCGATGATTTGAAAAGGAAAAATAAAACAAGGCATATGGAAAATTAAAGTACCAAAAATAAAACAAAAAACAACTAACCAAAAAGGAAATAAATAACAAAAAAAAACTAGAAAAATACAACAAAGTAATCAGCAGATAAAACATCAGTAGAAATCAAGTTCATGCATTAATGTCAATCACACCTAATCTGGTCCTTAAAGTGCTGAAAGTATCGAAGGCCAGTGGTTTAGTAAAAATGTCAGCTAGTTGATTCTCAGTCGCCACATGATGTAACTCAATGTCTCCCTTAGTCGCATTATCTCTAATAAAGTGATACCTAATGTATATGTGCTTAGTCCTTGAATGTTGGATATGATTCTTAGAAATGCATATAGCTAGTGTTGTCACAAAGAATTGAGATGGTGCCTACAGGTAATCCTAAATCCAGTACTTGCTATTTTAGACAAAGGACTTGGGCCATATAACTTCCTAAACCAATGCACTCAGCTTCAGTAGTGGAAAAAGCAATAGAGTTTTGCTTTCTACTAGACCAGGAGACTAAAAACTTTCGTATTAATTGGCAAGTTTCAGAAGTGCTTTTTCTATCCACCTTACATCATGCAAAATCAGAATCAGAAAAACTAATAATCTCAAAAGAAGTGTGTGTCTAGGGTACCAGATTCCTAGGTTTTGGGTCCCTAAAATGTATCTAAAAATTCTATTAACTACAGTCAGGTGAGACTCCTTAGGGTCAGCTTGAAATCTAGCACAGAGACAAACACTAAACGTTATATCAGGTCGGCTAGCAGTCATGTAAAGTAAAGATCCAATCATACCTCTATACTTCTCCAGATCAACTGATTTTCCATTTGGGTCCTTGTCTAATTGAATTTCTAAGGTCATGGGAGTATTAATTGGCTTGGCTTTGTTGATTTCATATTTCTTCAAGATGTCCTTATTGTACTTTGTTTGGCTCAAAAAAGTTCCATCATCTAATGGTCTAATGCGAAAACCCAAAAAGTAGGATAATTCTCCCATCATACTCATCTCAAACTCCTTACTCATTATTTTAGAAAAATCATCACATAGCCTTTTATCAGAAGATTCAAAAATTATATCATTGACATACATCTAAATAATGAGTAAATCATCTCCTACTTTCCTCAGGAAAAGGGTGGTGTCTACACTCCCCTTAACAAACTCCCTCTCTAGTAAGAATGTGCTAAGCCTCTCATACCAAGCTCTGGGTGCCTGCTTTAATCCATATAAGTCCTTTTTTAAATTGAAAACAATATTTGGAAATTGGGAACTCTCAAAACCTGAGGGTTGTTCTACAAACACATCCTCTTTTATTTCCTCATTTAAAAAGGCACTCTTAACGTCCATTTAGAAAAGCTTAATTCTCTTATAATGGCCAAAGGCTAATAGCACTCTAATGGCTTCTAATCTTGCTACAGGGGCAAAAGTCTCCTCGAAATCTATCCCTTCTATTTGGTTATTCCCCTTAGCCACTAATATTGCCTTATTCTTAACCACCACTCCAAAATCATTCATCTTATACTTGAATACCCACTTGGTTCCAACTACACTTTGTCCCTTAGGTCTTTCTACAAGTTCCCAAACATCATTCCTAACAAATTGGTTCAACTGCTCCTACATGACTATGATCCAAAACACATCAGAAAGGGTTTGGTTTATGTTGGTGGGTTTAGTCATTAAGATAAAGGCAGAGTGGTTCACTTCCTTCCTAAGTCGATGTCTATTCCTAACTCCATCAGAAGGGTCTCTTAAGATCAGATATTTAGGGTGACTCGAAGAGTATCTCCAATCTCTAGGTAAAGTATGTGATGGTTCAACCCTTTCCTCTAGATCTACATTTTCTTCTCCTTGGGAAACCTCTCCTACCCCTTCAGTGTTCTGGTGCTCTACCCTCTTCTCTAAATTTTCTACTCCATTGGTAATCTCTCCAACATCATCATCATCCTCAACTCTAGGCTTTATAGGATCAGACTCATCAAACACTACATGTGTAGTCTCTTCCACCACCAAAGTCCTCTTATTAAACACCTTAAAAGACTTCCCAACACTAGAATATCCTAAGAACACTCCATCAAATTTTGGGTCAAATTTTCCTAAGTGAGACTTCCCATTGTTGTGAATGAAAACCTTACAACCAAAGACATGAAGGTGGGAAAGATTGGGTATCCTACCCTTAAGGATCTGATAGGGTGTTTTATCTAATTTGGCTCTAACATTCACTCTATTCAATACATAATAAGCTGTGTTAACCGCTTCAGCCCAAAAGTATTTTGGAAGTGAATACTTAGCAAGCATGGCTCTGGAAGCTTCCACTAAGGTCTGATTCTTCCTTTCAGCTACCCCGTTCTGCTGAGGGGTCCTTGAAGTTGAGAAGTTATGACTAATCCCTTTGTCCTCATAAAAATATACAAATCTCTAATTTTCAAACTCTCCCCCATGGTCACTATGGATGGTCAAGATCTCAAAACCTAGCTTTTATGAATCCAAGTGAAGAAGGCTCAAAACTCATCAAATGACTCATTTTTTTGTGAAAGAAATCTAATCCAAGTAAACCTCAAGTAGTCATCGACAATCACAAAACCATAGACTTTCCCTCCCAAGATGGAAGTGCTAACGGGTCCAAACAAATCCATGTGAAGGTCTTTTAAAGGTCTAGAGGTGCTAATGTCCTTAATGTTGTGAAAAGTGGAGTGGGTTTGCTTTCCTAATTGGCAGGCATCACAAAGGTGGTCTTGAGGTGCTAATGTCCTGTGCCACAATCATGAATCATCAATAACAGTTGTTAAGAAAAATGAAGCAGCACATTCAATATTATTTAAATCAAGCATGTAAACATTGTTGATCTTCTTTCCCTGCAAAACAGTATTATTATTTAAACTCATAATGCATGAATTTGCTAAAAAATTTATGATGAAACCCTTATCGCAAACCTAACTGATGATGAGCAAATTGTGTTTCAGTCCATCTACAAGCAAAATATTTTCAATCAGAAGATTCTTGGAATTACCAATTATACCTGCTCCTACCACCTTCCTGGTGGTGTGCATCCAAGAGACACCTTGCCTCCTGTCCTGGTCACCAACACTATGAATTAATTGGCATCGCTAGTCATATGTCAAGAGCATCTGATGTCCAGGTACCACATGCTCTCATGAGACCTTTTATGAGATCTTGCTTCATCTTGGTCACTTTGATTAAGATTATTGTCTACCATTAAGCACAGGATTGTTGTCTCCCTGTCAGGTTCAATTTCAGAGGAATCTGATGTAGAATCCGCCCAGAATGACTTTTGGAATTTCTTCTTACTCCTGTCCTTTTTTAAGTTTGGTTTCTCCTCACCCTTCTTCTTACATGGGTGTGCCTTTAGCGTAGGACAATCAGCTTTAATGTGCCCAGACATCCTGCATTCATAGCAAATTATTTTATTATAATTCTTAAAATTTTTGCTACCCTTACCTTTATTCCTCTTTTGATGATTCTTGTGCTTCTTCCTTAGAAAGCTCTTAAATTACCTTGTGATTAAAGAAACATCATCACTTTCAGACCCGGAAGAGTTAGTGTCTGAATCGTTCGCCTTAAGTGCCACCATTTTCTCCTTCTTCCTTTCACCTACATCAAGATTTCTTTGGTTCACCCCTTTCTCATAAGCAATGAGTGAACCAAGTAAGTTATCGATCGAGTATGTATTTAAATCTTTAGATTCATATATTGCAGTGATTTTTGCATCAAAAGAGGAAGGCAAACATCTTAAAATTTTGTTTACTTTTTCATAGTTAGAAAGTTCTCTTCCTAATGCATGCAATGAAGTAACAATCTGAGTAAACCTTGTATACATTTTATAAATTGATTCAGAATGTTTCATATGAAAAAGTTTGTAATCATGCAAGAGAATATTCAAACGAAATTGCTTGACTTCATTTGTACCTTCATATGTGATACATAATTTATCCCAAATTTCTTTACCAGCAGTGCAAGTTGAAACATGCATGTAATCTTCGGATTTCAAAGCACAGAAAAAACATTTCAAATATTTTGCATTTAATTGGGCTAAATCCCTATCATCTAGAGTCCATTCAGTAAAAGAAAGTGGAACAGTAACGTCATTCAATTTTCCAGCTGGAGGTGTATAACCATCCTTAACTAGCATCCACATGTGATAATCAATTGATTGTAAAAATGTAGATATGTGAGTTTTCCAAAAATCAAAAGGGATATTATCAAACAAAGGTGGTCAGGTAATACAGTACCCTTCCTTAGTATTACGATTTTTGTTGTTAGCCATGGATCAAAATTCAAAAAGTTTTCAAACTTAGTTTTTATGTATCCCGCCCTAATACCACTTGAAAGTTCTTTAGGGATGTTAAGCCCTTAAGAACTAGCCCGAGGCTAACCAAGAAGGGGGGGGGGGGGGGGTTTAAAAAGATGTTAAGCCCTTAAGAACTAGCCCGAGGCTAACCAAGAAGGGGGGGGGGGGGTGAGTTGTTATTTTAAAATTTTTCTTTAGGTAAAGAACAAAATTTAAACCAAAATCACCACAGAAATCATAGTGCGAAAAATAAATAAATATGAAAGTGAAACAAAGAAAGATAACACCAAATTTATAGTGGTCCGGTCAATCCTTGACCTACATCCACTCCTCGGAGGCACCCTCTGAGTATTGCACTAACTAAGTGTCTCTCCTTTAGCTCACAGAGCTAGGCGGAGAAGCATTTACAACAGACTCCATTTCACCAACCCCGATGTGGCAGAGAACCGACTCCTTTTTCTTTCTCCTAAAGCGGGTAGAGAACCTAGACCTTTTGCTGAAGAAGACCTCCCAAGAACCTCCCAAAGATGATGGATGAAGAACAGAGATGATGATTTGGAACCTTTCTTGGAGCAACCTTTGTGATCCCTCACACAAAATCCGCCTCATAAGTTTCTCTCTCTCTCTCTCTCTCTCACTCTGATACAATATCATCCTTGCCGATTAGTTCAAATTCGAGTACAATTATCCTGAACATCACTCGGAATAGATGCTGGCCAATGTCAATCATCCAGGACATCATCCCGACTGATTCTACGATCGGCCCGGGCGATGTGATCATATCAGTCAGCCTTAATTGCTTTTCATAATTGCCTGATTAAATTAGGCATAATTATGCTGCATTGTTTAGAACATATGGAGATCGTCCTGGCTGATATTTTAAAATAAAGAATACCTTAATTGATCATGGCGGCTGATTCTTTCTAATTTGAGCCTATCATCCTAGCTGATATAAGTATTGTCCAGGATGATTTGCTTAATGATGGCTGCTTAACCAGGATGCTCTAATTAGGGTTTCTATTTTTAGTTGAGTCGTCCTAGCCGATATGAACATCATCCAGGCCAATGTACTCAAAACAAAAAAAAATTAGAAATTCCCTCAAGTGTGTGTGTGCAAGGTTACTTAGCATCAGGAACCACTTTTATAATTGACTCAAGAAAGGAAAAAATATAGACTTGACTCAACCTAAATCTACCAGATCTTGAGCTGGCTTGTGTTGCATTCGATCTTGTGGACCTGAAAAGTTAGTAGGCAACGCAGTCGTAGGAAATCATGAATGTTAGTTATCATCAAAAGTCTAATCCATAAACTCAGATTTGCAATATAACGTTCATAATTAGCCAAATTCATGAAATATTAATCCACATTTGAAAGTAAATCCAAATTTTGTTTTTGCTGAAATGTTAGAAGACAGGGTTGCAGTCAAGCTCAATTCTGATTAGGAGATTGCCAATGCCCAAGTGGTGTTATGGATGCAACCTCTAACAAAAATAAAGTTAATCTTGTTAAAGAAGGTAAATCTTTAGGTCCTGTTGATTATATCCCGAGAAGAAGAAGAGGAGATGGAGGTGGTACTCTTAGTGTTGGGGGCCATTCCCCATTGGTTTTGTGATATCTTCTTTCTTGTTTTGGAATAAGAGGCTTCTCTATATTTTAGGGGAGTTTATGAGGGAAGATGAGCTGTATTTCATTAGGTTGGTGGAGACAAAGTTATCTAGTTCTGATAGAAATGATATGAATAGGATTATTGGGAGGAGTGGGATTCTTTTCATCATCATTTTATTGGTACTTTTGGGGTATTCATGTGTTGTGGAAAAGGCCAGAGTGTAGTTTTGAGGTTGTTTTTTATTCTTCTCAGGTTGTGTTTGGGTGCTTCCAATTTCCTCATAAAGCATGTTGGAATGTTGCAATGGTTTATGGGAGTAAGGATGTGTGGGCTAAAAGATTTTTATGGGAGTAAGGATGTGTGGGATAGAAGATGTTTATGGGTGAGTCTTGATAAGGTGTTGGTTGGTGATATTCCTTCTATAGTGGGAGGGGAGTTTAATTGCATTTTTTCCAAGGAGGACAAAAGATGGTGGAAGAGGTTTATTTTCTCCCAAGGTCCATAAGAGATGAAACCCTTTTTAGCTAATAATGATAAGCATTATATAGGTATTATTGGACCGAGATTTACTTGGTGTAATAATGAGGATGGCAACTTGAGGATTTGGGAAAGGTTGGATCGATGTTTGTTAAACTCTATAACTCTTCAGCAAGCCCCTAATTGTTTGGTGAGACATTTGGCAAGATGTTGGAGGAATTTTGAAAAATACATATTTTAAAAATATTAGTTTTCTTTGGAGATTTTAAGATTAAGGTTGAGCTCTAATTCTAAGGTCGAATCAACTCGTTAGAAAGAGTATATCACCCCGGGGGACAAAGATAAACTTTCATAACGGTGTTCAGACTTAGAATTATGTAAACTCATCTTGAATATTATGATCGGGTCCTAAAGGGAACTTCATATGGCCCCGATGGAACAAAGTAGAGTTCAACTAAATACCCAATTACAATATTCAAGAAGTATGATCGTCGCATTCACATCCAAAGCCTTATCGAAGAAGGATGTATCTCCCCAAAGGGAAATGACACCATTCTACGATAATTCTTCTAATGCAACGACGAAGATCATTCTTTAACTTTTCCCAAAGAAATCTAGTGAAGTTTTAAAATCA
>NW_021320094.1:638162-732466 GCF_001605985.2 Dendrobium catenatum
AAAGATGGCTCGGGTCCAAGTGTTTTTGGCTACTTTGGGTTAGCCTAACTCTTGACCCAAGTTAGCCCAAGGCATGGGCTAGCTAGAGGAGAAGTATTTAACTCAAGACCACCTATGGGAGGTGTTGGTTGAGTTCAATTTGACTTAGGTCAAGAATTGGCTCAATCCCAAGTGGTTTTGGACATTTCGGGTTAGCCTAACTCTTGACCCAAGTTGGCCCAAGGGTTGGGCTGGTCAAGGAAGGTGTATTGGGTTGATGGGAACCCAATGGCACCATGATTTGGATTCAATTTGGTTAAGGTTGAGAGATGGCTCAAGGGAGACCTCTCTTTGGTCACTTGAGTCAAGCCAAATGGCTAACCCAAGTGAGCCCAAGGCTTGGGCCTCCAAGAAAGATCCCTTGGGTAGCCAAGGGGTCATCCCATACATTCAAAGGACTTGGAATGGACTAGATTCAAAATTTTAAAAGAGGAAGGATGTATGGGTCCATGGGTCAAACCTGGTTGACCCAAGGTTTGGGTTTGAGTTCAACAAGTTGGGTTTGATATTTGAAATTCATTGAAAGTGGTTTCAAAGATTTCGGAATTGATTTGAGTTAAAATGGCCATTTGAAATCCCATAAGGGTATTTTGGTCAATTTTGACCCATTGGTCAACTGGGGTCAAAGATGGGTCTGGAAAATGCAGTTTACTGCTCAGTGGGTTAAAATCAAGAGTCTGGAAGTGATTGGAGGCTTTGATAAGGGCCCCAAGATCAAAATCTTCAAAGGGTTAGGTTCAGTGGCATAGGCTGTAAATATTTGAAGGTTTTACAGCCTTTGGATTTTAATTCAGATTCTGGGGTTAGAGACCTCAGAATGAGCTCAAAGTTGGAGGGTAACCTCTAGAGACATGTCTTATCACTTTGTAAGTGATAGACCCTAAATTAGAGACCATTTGACTGGGTTTTGAAATGTTTGAAAAAACTCTGAAAAGGGTGTTCAGTACAAGGCCTTAAGACTTTGGATTTGAGTCTGGATTTCTGGATTTCGAATGGATTTCAAATTTGAATGATCAATATTTGGGTATCCAAATCATTTAAAATCATGTGGTGATTGTTAATTAATGGATAAGGTCAAAGCTAGATCAAAGGTAGGGTCAAAGTCTAGGCTGGAATTTGGATTTTCAAGTAGATTGAATCAAAGTTTGGATGTACTTGAAGCTTGAATTAATTGGGATTTGAGTTGAATAAAGTTTGAGATTTGAATTGATCAAGGGCTGAATCAAATTGAAGTTGGAGTTGATCAAAGGTAGGAATTGATTTGAGGTTGAGGTTGATCAAGGGTGGGGATTGATTTGAAGTCTGGATTGATCCTAGGATCTAGAGGAGTTCTAGGATTTGGATATGAAAAAAAACTTAAGCTCTAGAGTAGGCCCTAAAATCTTGGATCTAGAAGGATCCTAAGGTCTGGCTCTAGGAAGGATCCTAAAGTCTAGAGTGGATCCTAGGATCTAGGATCGGATCTGGATTCTTGAAGGGTCTTAGTGACCTCATACAAAAATGAGGTCAACACAAGAGTGGCTCTAATCACTCTCCTATTGCTTTTAAAATTAATGACACTTTGAGGTCAATTCACAAATACATCAAATCTGAAGATGTGTGGAGATCTTACTCTGTTGCATGGAATGTGGTACTCAAAGCTTGGAGAAGGAAGGATTTTGTTATTGATGTGGAAATCCTAAAAAGGAAGCTTAATAGATCTCTTAAAGCCTTATATTATTGGAACAAGAATAAAGTAAGGGATCTTTCCACGTTGAAGGATACTTTGAAGAAGGAGATTATGGAGTTGCAAATTAAAGAAAACTATGAAGATGGTCTTAATCAGCAGGATTTACTATTATTAAGGAGTAAAGTGAGTGAACTTAATGTCACATTTGCTCAGTTATCTATCTGCTAGAATTAGAGAGCTAAGAAAAAATGGATAAAAAAGGGGACACCAATTCTAAGCTTTTTCATGACTATGCTTCAGCTATAAGGAATGGGAAGCAAATTAATCAAATAAATGATGATGTTGAGGGTCTTGTGTATTGAATCTAAAATAGGTTGTTAGACTTAAACTAATGTCCCAAGGCTAAAAAAAAAGGATCTTTGGTGAATTGATAATTTAAAAAGTACTCTTGGATTTAAAAGTTAAAAACAGATTAATGATTCGTAGCAAGTTAATTTTAAAGTTTTCAAAAATAATTTTTCAACCATAAAAAAATAAACTTGCAGTATGTAAATAAGCAGTAGAAATAAAAGACAAAAAGGTTTATAGTGATTCAATCAAACATGACCTACATCCACTCCCTCAAGCATCCCACTTCAAGTATTGTACTATTACCAAAGTGACTCTCCTTTTTTCCCCCATAGCAAAGAGGAGAAACCTTTACAAAACTCTCTTCCACCAATTCCCGGTGCAGTAGAGAACTGTCGTCCTTTTAGACCCTCTAAGTATAGGTAGAGAACCTTCGTCCTTTCACACCCTCTTAAGTATAGGCAGAGAACCTTCATCCTTTCACACCCTCCAAGTGTAGGCAGAAAACCTTCAGTTGTTCACACTCTACAAGTGTAGGCAGAGAACCTTCAACTGTTCACACTCTCCAAGTATAGGCAAAGAACCTATGGCTGTTCACACTCTCCAAGTGTAGGTAGAGAACCTTTGGCTTTTCATACTCTCCAAGTGTCAGTAGAGAACTGGATCTTCTTGAAAGATCTTCATACGAGCAATCTAGAAAGACAAGAGAAAGAGTGAAGAAATACAAATCACACATAGAGATCCTTACCCTTGAGTAACCTTATGAACCCTTCATGTTCCACTAAGAAGAAATCTCTCCCAAACACTCTCTCACACTGTCTCTCCTTCAATTTCCCTTTACAAATCACAAAGACCAAATGACAAAAAGATTAAGTGAAAGTTTTTAGTGGACCTTTTATACAAAAGAAATGAAAAACTATCCAGAAAATTGAATTTTTCAAATTTGACCGACCACGATTGTAGTGTACGATTGTATGTTCGTACGTACGAATAGTTCAAATACTAATGTGTACGAACTCATTGTGAATCAGTACGAAATCTATTCATACCTGATCATCGTTCGTATGAACCAAGTTCGTCCTGTATGAACAGAAACCTTTTAAACTTTGTTTATACGAAAGTCAGGACGAACTGAATGACAACAAAATAGAGACGTTTATCCTGGGAAAAAATTAAATATCATCCATATGATCTTTGTTCAAAGGCAGAACAGAGGCTTTTGTCATCTGACGATCATAAATACCGTCCAGTATAATATGCATCCAAGTATAGAATAGACACGTTAGTCTTGGGACAAAATTAAATATTGTCTGCACGATCTTTATTCAAAGACAGAACAGAGACGTTCGCCCTGATACGAAAATAAATTTTGTCCCGTACGATCCATACTTAGAAAAAATTTTATCCTCTCTATTCATTTGACTATTCACTGGAGACAATAACTAATAGATCATTCCGTACGAAATAACATCATACAGTACGATTAGTTTAAAAATATGAATTTTAAAACTCTCCCCCCGGTGTGTGTGTGCTCAGTTACTCAAGTATAATCACAGTCACTCAGACTCAATAAAATGGAACATATAGACTTCAAACATGATAAACTAAACTGATCTTTGATTTGAAGTCTTCCGCAATCTATAGCATGATTTTTCTAAAATGTTAGTACACATAAGAGAAAAAACAATTCTTCTAAAATATGTTAGGAGAAATAATAATTAAAATAGTAATATTTGGAATCATAAAAAACACACAAGTTGCAAGAATGTCAAACATACAAAACTAAGCAGCAGCTATCTCAATAATCTCCCTATTTTTGATGATGGCAAAACAATTATTATTAGAGTAAAATTGAAAAATCCTAAATTTCTCCTTAACTCCCTCTGAATGAATAAGCATGTGAATATAAGGGAATTTCTATGAATAACTAATCAAATTTTTATTTTTTTAATATTTTTTAAGTTTTAAAACACACAAAGCGTGTACAAATTGAGAAACAAAAATAAACTACAAAAAACACTTTCAAACAAAGCAATTATGAACAAAGCGACAACAAGACAAGAAATAATCAAATGCAAATAATATTTCTCCTTCTTTTTGACAACAGCAAGAAGAGAAGAAAAAAGACAAAAGAAATGTAATAAGTCATATGAGAAACTTTTGAAAATTGATCCTGAAAAAGATTGATTTATAATTGCAATAATAATATTAATCTTCATTAGAGAAAAATAAATATTCTTAACATTAAAATTAAGATATAACATAGACAAGAAAAATATATCAAGGTCATGAAACATCCTAAACAATTAGGTAAAGAAAATTATTGCAAAAGTGACGAAATGAGAATTAATTAAATTCAATTTTGAATACAAAATATAATTGAACAGTAGATTTAATTGAATTAAAAGATTAAATGATAGAGAAAAGAGCATACACTTATTTTAGCGAGATTGCACATCTTTTCAATATTTATTGCACACTTTGTGCATCTTTTTTATATTTGGGCTAATTTTGTGCCTCTTTTTAATTTTCAAACCATTGCGCATTCTTTTGATTTTTGTACATTTATACATTTCTCCATTTTTTTAATTGACTTTTCAAAATCAATAATCTAAAAGCTAAAACTTATCTAAGTACAAAGATACTTATATTGAAAAGAGAAATAAAAAATAATAAGACATAAAAATTACAATAATAATATTGAAATTATATGATCTAAAAAGAATATGAAATTGATGACCTTCACTTGATCGTGTTATAAATTAGTTTATATTTTGAAAAATTAGATTTCCTAATGAAATTAATTTTTGTATTGCTTTTCAAATTATAACATTTTTTAGATCAATTAAGTAAGGTTTATCATATAAGAAAACAAACATTTCTAATAGAGAGGAAAATCAACTTAAACAAAGCAAGAGAATTTTTATTGATATCAAGATAAAGATAATACAATGAAGCTCAGATGATATTAATTTAACTACAACAGATCATCAAACATAAAAACAAAAACAAAAGACAATCACAAAAACTATAGAAGTCATCACATCATATCACTAAGCACTGGCAAAGACAATCACATAAGAAGTACATCTATCACTCTGAGGGGTCCTTGTTTGGAGGAGGTGGATGTTTGAAGAAAGAAAAATAGCTACTCATCATAGCCACATTTGTGTTCACCAAGTCAAACTGACCTTGGATCCAACCTATATCCTGCTGGTATTATACATCCTGTTACTATAGTTGAGTCTGAATTTGATCAAAGCATTGATCAAAATGACTCTCAAGCCGATCAAAGCGCTGGACCATCTCCTGAAAGGCTAGTCCACGAGCAGTCGTAGGTATAGGTTAAGGTGCAGGTTCTCCTCCTTCTCCCTCAAAATCCTTACTTCCATCATCTCTCCCAAAGATTCCTCAATGAAGCATCAGTGAAGTAGATATGCAATTCTTTATGAGGATCTGGATGAACTATATTGTTCTTCTTCTCAAGAATATAGGTCATTAGGTATCCTAAGGTAATATTCTTCTTTCTCTTATGAGAGACAGCAAATTTCAGAAAGCCCATAAATATATTCAATAATGAGTTGGGCTTGATCTATAGGTTGATCAATCATGATAAAGTAAGTTACAGTGGAAAGAAGAGAAGTAATATTAATACGGTCACCAACATTAGGAATTATAGAGGTTCTAAGAACATGCTAGATGATCTTGGCATTTTGGTTTAAAGTGGACACCCTAGGAAAATGATACACTTCTTTAATTCCTCTAATCACTTTATTTATTTCAGTCCAATCAAAATCAGAAGCAGAGGTCAAAGTATGGGTTCTAACTCTATGGGTCCTTATTTGCAAAAATGTCCCCAAATCTTCCTTAGTAATTTCAACCTGGTTCTTCAAAACATAAGATCTAATCCTAGTTTGATCAGTGCTAAAGGTCACATTGGCAAGAAAGTAGTGAAAAGTGACCTTATTGTAGGAGTGAATAAGGGTCAGGATAAAAGCAAATTAGGTGGCAGCAAAAAGAGGCATTACTTGAAAGTTAATGTTTTCTTAAAGAATAATTCTAGAGGGTGCAATCTTGAGAGAAACAAACCTAGGAAATGATTCCTAATTAGTTCTGGATAGAAAGTTATCTTCATCATTCCTAGAAGATGGACCCTTAGTAAGTCTACCCCTCTTGCTAGAACTTTCCATTGAAGGATTAGAAGAAGAGAAGGATTTGAAAGGCTATTGAAGTGATTGAGATTTGAGTTCTAAAGTCTTTCTATTTACAGAAAAATCATCTTTTGTACATACAAAAAGAGTTTCATACTATATGATTGATAGGTTAGTATGTACAAAAATAAATTTCATATGTACAAATGAATACGTTCAAAATGAAATGACTTTTTGTAATCACACAATTTACGAGGTGTCCTTTCATTCAGACATTTTGACCATACGATCGTACAGACAAACACGTGTTCATCTTGGATGATCGGTTATTTAAGATTATTTTAATAACAGTTTGATTCGTCCCTCATATTGAATAAAACATGGTTCTTATGTACTAACTCCAGGTTCGTATGTATGATCAGTAATAATAACTGCTTCTGCCCGTATAACCGTCTACATGCATACATACGAATGAATACACATTGTTCGGACAATCTGGGGATCTTACAATATGAAATGTATTGAAAAAAAAAACTATATGCAATATGTCCTACCAAGTGATAAATAAGCTATAGAATTCATACAGTATAAAAGGAATTTCTTATGTACTAACTCTAGGTTCGTATGTATGATCAGTAATAATAACTACTTCTGCCCGTATGACCGTCTACATGCATACATACGAATGAATACACATTGTCCGGACAATCTGGGGATCTTACAATATGAAATGTATTAAAAACAAAAAACTATATGCAATCTGTCCTACCCAATGATCAATACGCTATAGAATTCATACAGTATAAAAGAAATTTTGTACAGTGCGGTTAGAACTATTAGAAAAATTTGCACGATCGATCAGAAACATGAAATTTGATGTGAATAAATTTTAAAATCACACAAAACAGAAATCAAAAATATGAAAATGCAAATAAAATACAAAAAAAAAAAGAAAAATATATAAAAACACATATCAAGTTTGCAAAAATTTTAATTAAGCATTAAGGTCAATCACATCAAGCCTTGATCTTAATGTGCTAAAGGTATCAAAGACTAGTGGTTTTATAAAAATGTCTACAAGTTGATTTCCAATTGACTCATGATTCAGTTCAATATCTCCTTTAGATACATGATACTTATGTCAATATGTTTGGTTCTAGAATATTAAATAGGATTCTTTGAAATGCAAATGGTATTAGTGCTATCATAATAAATTGGAATAATCCATATTATAAATCATAAGTCAATCAACTATTATTTCAACCAAAGAACTTGTGCCACATAACTTCCTAAGGAGATGTATTCAGCTTCAGCAGTAGATAGGGCTACGAAATTATGTTTTCTACTAGACCAAGAAACTAAAGAATTTCTAATAAATTATCATGTTCCATATATGCTCTATCTATCAACCCTACAACCTGTAAAGTCCAAATCTAAATATCTAATTATTTCAAATGAAGAGCTAAACTTAGGATACTAAATCCCTAAGTTATGAGTTCCCAAGAGATATCTTAAAATCCTTTTTACTTCTATCAAATGTGATTCTTTTGGATCTGATTGAAATCTAGCACACAAACAAACACTGGACATAATATCGGGTCTACTAGTAGTCAAGTAAATCAAAGATCTAATATCCCTCTAAATTTCTTTTGATTAACAGATTTTCTCTTTGGATCCTTATCTATCTGAACTGAGGAATTCATGGGTGTACTAACATGTTTAGTATTATCCATTTCATACTTTTTGAGGATGTCCTTAATATACTTTGACTGACTAAGAAATTCTCTCCTCAGTTTGCTTAATGCTAAAACCTAGAAAATAACTCAAATCTCCCATTAGACTCATCTCAAATTCACTACTCATTATTTTTCAAAAATAATCATAATGATTTTTATTTGTTGATCCAAAGATGATATCATCAACATAAATTTGTACAATGAGAATATCCTCTCCTAATTTCTTCAAAACGAGAGTTGTGTCCACACTTTCTTTTTCAAAAGATCTCTCATGTAGGAAAGTGCTCAACCTCTCATACCAAGCCCTTGGTGCATTTTTTAATCCATATAATATATTTTTTAATTTAAAAATATGATTTAGGTATTTTGAATTTTTAAAGCCTGGATATTGTTTAACATAAACATCCTCTTAAATTAACCCATTCAAAAAGGCACTTTTAACATCCATTTGAAACAATTTATATCCTTTAAAACAAGCAAAGGCTAACAAAACTCTTATTGCTTCAAGTCTCGCTATAGAAGTAAAAGTTTCCTCAAAATTAATCCCTTCAATCAGATTATATCCCGTAGCCACCAATCTAGCCTTATTTATTATGACAACTCCTGAGTCACTCATTTTATTCTTGAATACCCACTTAGTTTCAACTACACTTTGATCTTTTGGCCTTGCAATTAATTTCCAAACATCATTCCATACAAATTGATACAATTCCTCTGTATTACCAAAATCCAAAACTCATTCGAAAGTGCTTGATTTATATTTGTTGTTCTATTATAGAAATAAAGGTAGAACGATTGACTTCTTTGCTTAGTCCCCGCCTAGTCCTAACACCCTCACTAGGTTCACCTAAAATCAATTCCTTAGGGTGATTTTTAGAAAATCTCAATACTTTAGGCATCGGGTTTTCTAACTCCAAATTTTCATCCAAATTTATTTTCTCAATATGTGGGGAGTTACTTTCTATCTCATCCTCTTCAATATTTGGCTCTTCTAAAATTTCAGATTCATCAAATACAACATGTGCGGTCTCCACAACTACAAAAGTTCTTTTGTTAATTACTCTATAAGATTTTTCAATACTAGAGTATCCAAGAAAATTTTCTTCATATGATTTTGGATCAAATTTTCTTAAGGTATATTTTTCATTGTTATGTATGAACACCTTACATCCAAAAACATGTAAATGAGATAAATTAGGTGTTCTTCCTTTAAGAAGCTCATAGGGTGTTTTGTTCAATTTTGTCTTAATGTTCACCCTATTCAGAACATAACATGTCGTGCCAACCACTTCAACCCAAAAATATTTAGAAAGTGAATATTCTGCCAACATGGCTCAAGCGGCTTCTATCAATGTTCTATTATTTCTTTCGATTACTCCATTCTACTGAGGGGTTTTAGGTGCAAAAAAATGTGATCAATCCCTTTTTCCTTACAAAATTCTTCAAATTTATCATTTTAAAATTCTCCACTGAGATCACTTTGGATTATTAAATCTCACATCCTAGTTTCCTCTGAATCTAAGTCAAAAAATCTCTAAACTCCTAAAATGATTCACTCTTATGATATAAGAATTTAACCCATGTGAATCTAGAAAAATTGTCTACTGTAACAAATCCGTATACCTTTCCTCCTAGACTTATAGTTCCAACTGGTCCAAAAAGATCCGTATGCAAAATTTCTAATGGTTTACTAGTTATATCATTCTTATTGGACTGAAAAGAGGACTTCACCTATTTTCCTAATTGATATGCATCACAAAGGTGATCCTTAGTGAAGTCTAATTTTGGTATACCTCTCACTAAGTTCTTTTGGGTAATTCTCCTAAGGTTTTTCATGCTAAAGTGACAAAGTTTCCTATGCCAAAGCCTTGACTCATCAAAAATTATTTTCAAACAAAAAGTAGTAGGAGTTTTGATACAATTTAAATCTAGCATACAAATATTATTTACCCTTAAACCATGCAAAACATCATTACCATTTAGGCTTAATATGCAGCTAGTAGTAAAAAATTTAATATTATATCTTTTATCACATAGCTGGCTAATACTTAACAGATTATGCTTTAAGCCTTCAACTAGTAGCACATTTTTAATACAAAGTTTTTCAAATTTCTAATCATACCTATGCTAACCACTCTCTTAGTGGTGTTATCTCCTAGTGTAACCCTAACTCCATTTATGGCTTCCAGTGTTATAAACTATATAGTGTCTCCTGTTATATACTTTGAGAAACTACTGTCCATGTACCAAATGCTCTCGCGAGGCCTTGTATGAAAGCGTTCCTTCAAAACTATCAAATATTAGACCTGGGAACCGAAACAAGTTTGAGTTCACCTTTTGGCAAATTATAAATTGATGTATGTATGATATGTCCAGGTTTATGCATCTTAGGTCTTCACACTAAATGAGTTTTTTTATGTAAGGTACAAGTGTGTGAAATATGACCAATCATACCACAACAATAACATTTAACTAAAAAAAAAATAGATTTCTCAATCTTCTATAATTACTCTGTCTATTCTTGGGTTGTAAAAATTTTGGCTTCAAAATAGGATTTGTAAAATCTTCAAGTGTTTGGGGTTTCCTTTTTTTGAGAGCTTACACTTTCAATTTTAAAAATGTGTTCAAATCTTTGAAGATATTAATATCATAATTCAAGTAGTGCTCTCTACTCTTTGATTCATCCTTAAAATTATTAAATTGTTTTTCCAACTCTACATAGGATGATTTTAAATTTTCATTTTTCTTATTCAAGTTATCAAATTCATCAATTAAGCTCATGTGATTGTTATCAATCAATGCTTGATCTTTCCTAAGGATTTTTTGTTCTCTTTGCAATTCTTATAATTCTAAGCTAAGACTAGCATGCATTTTCTTTAGCTTCATATATGCATCATGCATTCTTTCAAAAACTTTTAAATGTTCAGCATAGGTTAAGTCACATATCTCTTCTTGATCTGGCTGATCAAGATTATTATCTATCAAGCACAAATTGATGACTTCCTCCACCTTTTTAGTTTCTGACAAATCCAAAGTCGAGTCCACCCAAAAAGCTCTTTGGAATTTCTTCTTGCCTTTTTCTCACGTTTGGTTTTTCCTCTACCTTCTCCTTGCTAGGAGTGGCTTTAAGTTTTAGGCAATCTAATTTTTCATATTTAGATTTCCTGCATTCATAGCAAATCACATCATTTGAAATCTTGACATTCTTATAAAATTTTCCTCTATTCCACTGTTGGCGTCTCTTTTGCTTCCTCTTTAAAAAGCTCCTAAATTGTCTAATCATTAAGGTAATGTGATCCTCATCCTTAGGTTGTGATAGATCACTCTCTAACTCATCCACTTTCAGTGCAATGTTATTCTCCGTTCGTGGCTCTCCTGCATCAATCTTACTTTTACTCACTCCTTGCTCGTAAGCAATTAGTGATCAAAGAAGATTGTCAATAGAGTAAATACTTAAGTCTTTAGACTCAGTAATTACAGTTATTTTAGTATCATATGTAGTAGGCAAATAATGAAGAATCTTATTAACCATTTCAGCATTTGTTACTTCCCTACCTAATGCATGCAAAGAAGTGACTATCTGAGTGAATTTTATGTACATATCATAAATAGATTCATTGTGTTTCATGCAAAATAATTTATGGTCATGTAACAAGATGTTTAATCTAGACTGTTTAACTTCGTTAGTCCCTTCATAAGTTATACAAAGTCTATCATATATGTCCTTTTCACTTTTGTAAGTGGAAACCCACATGCAGTCTTCAGACTTAAGTGCATAAAAGAAACTATGTAAATACTTTGCATTTAGTTGAGCTAACTCACATTCTTCTACAGTCTAATCTGCAAAGGGAATATAAACTCTATTACCATTAACTAATCTTGTTGGTTTTGTATACCCTTCTTGAACTAAGAACCACATATGATAATCTGATGACTATAAAATTGTAGACATATGTGTTTTCCAAAAATTGAAAGGAATGTTATTAAACAAAGAAGGTTTAGTGATTGAAAACCCTTCAGGTGTTTTCTTGTTTCCAAAAGTAGCCATGCTCGTTAATCAAAAAGTAGTCTAAACTTATGGTTTTGAAACAAAGTTCTGATACCACTTATTGAATCTTGTTGAATTTAGAATATTTTGCTAGACCTAAACTAATGTCCCAAGGCTAACCAAGAGGGGGGTGAATTAGTAATTGAAAATGTACTCTTTGATTTAAAAGTTAGAAACTGATTAATGATTTGTAGCAAGTTAATTTTAAAGTTTTCAAAAAAAAAATTTCAACCACAAAAAAGTAAACTTGCAGTATGTAAATAAGTAGCGGAAATAAAAGACTTAAAGCTTTATAGTGGTTCGGTCAAACATGACCTACATCCACTCCCTAAAGCCTCCCACTTCATGTATTGCACTATTACCAAAGTGACTCTCATTTTTCCCCCACAGCAAGGTGAAGAAGCCCTTACAAAACTCTCTTCCACCAATTCCTAGTGTGATAGAGAACCATCATCCTTTCATACCCTCTAAGTATAGGCAGAGAACCTTTATCCTTTCACACCCTCTATATGTAGGAAGAGAACCTTCATCCTTTCACACCCTCCAAGTGTAGGCAGAGAACCGTCGGCTATTCCCATTCTCCAAGTATAGGAAGAGAACCTTCAGCTGTTCACACTCTCCAAGTATAGGCAGAGAACATTCGGCTGTTCATACTCTCCAAGTGTTAGCAAAGAAACAGATCTTCTTAAAAGATCTTTATACGAGCAATCTAGAAAGACAAGAGAAAGAGTGAAGAAATACAAATCACACATAGAGATCCTTACCCTTGACTAACCTTGTAAACCCTTCATGCTCCACTAGGAAGAAGTCTATCTCAAACATTCTCTCACAGTCTCTCCTTTAATTGCCCTTAACAAATCATATATACCTAAAGACAAAAAGATTAAGTGACAATTTTTAGTCGACCTTTTATACAAAAGACATGAAAAACTATCCAGAAAATTAAAATTTTCAAATTTGACCGTCCATAATCATACCGTACGATCGTATATTCATACGTACGAACAGTTCAAATAATGATGTGTATAAACTCATTGTGAATCGGTATGAAATAAATTCTTACCCAATCATCATCCGGTATGATCCAAGTTCATTCGGTACAAACAGAAATAATTCAAACTTCGTGTGTACAAAAAGTCAGGATAAATTAAAAAATAATAGAATAGAGATGTTCGTCCTAGGAAAAAAATCAAATATCCTCCATATGATCTTTATTCAAAGGTAAAATAGAGGCTTTTGTCCTGGGACGATCATAAATATCATCCCGTACGATATGCATCTAAGGATAGAACAGAGACGTTCATCTTAGGACAAAATTAAATATCATCTGTATGATCTTCATTCGAAGATAGAATAGAGATATTCATCCTGATAGAAAATAAATTTTCATCCTATATGATCCATACTTAGAAAAAATTTTATCCTCTCTATTCATTTGATTGCTCATTGGGGACAATAACTAATAGATCATCTCATATGAAATAATATTGTATAGTATGATTAGTTTAAAAATATAAATTTTAGAACTCTCCCCCTGGTGTGTGTGCTCAGTTACTCAATTACAATCACACTCTCTCAGACTCAATAAAATAAAAAAATATAGACTTCAAACACGATAAACTAAACTGATCTTTGATTTGAAGTCTTCCACAATTTGGAGTATGATTTCCCTAAAATGTTAGTATACACAAGAGAAAAAATAATTCTTCTAAAATATGTTAGGAGAAATAATAATCAAAACAATAATATTTGGAATCATAAAAAACATACAAGTTGCAAGAATGTCAAACATGCAAAACTAAGTAGCAACTATCTCAACATAATGGATGATCAATACAAGGTTGAAGCAGTATTTTTTAAATTCTTCAATAAAAAATGAAAGCATAGGGAGTGTTGTCTTTCAGGTTGGCCTGAATTAGGGACTCAACCAAGAATTGATAATGTTGAATGGAATATGCTTAATGCAAATTTTATGCAAGATGAAATGTTGGAAGCTAAAAGAAGCTTAGGGAATAACAAATCGCCTAGTTTGGATGGTATAACCGTCTCATTTATTAAGTTCTATTGGAGTATTATTAAAGACATTTTTTTTTTTTGAGAAGATGCATATAGCAATTTTATTGAAAATGAAAAAGAACTACACAAAGATAAGATTATCACATTCCTCCTTCAACAATTTGAAGAACATAGGAGGAACTTTATTGATAATCAAGTTATTCCAAATGAAATCACCCAACCTAGCATGGTTAGCACAACAATCGGCTAACTTATTACAGCTCCTATTTACAAATTGAAAAATGACTTGATTGAAATTTCTAAGAAAGAGAAAATCAAGTAATTCGTGATGATTACTTACAGTTGGCCCTTTCTTAAAAATACCTTGGATATGCTTCATAACATTGTAGTTGTCCCCTTCTATAATGATACCTTTAGCTTCATACATCCATTCTTGAGTAATATTTTTTAAAACCATCAAGGCATCTAATTCAAGTACCAAGATATCCCAATGAGTACTTTTGAAACCAAATGCAAATAAAAATCTACCTTTGGAGTCTCTAATAACTCCAGCAATTCCTGCATAATAGTTTTTGTGAAGACAAGCATCCACATTTAGTTTGATCCATTCGGTTGGAGGGGGTTTCCATGTATCTTGAAACAGCGGATGCTGATTAGAAACCCAGTTGGCCGAAATGATATCTTGACTAAATGAAGAGGAAGCAAAACTGATAGAATTTGGTGTAATAGTTGATATGCTATCTTCCACCGATCCATGCACCAATTTACTTCTACTTTTCCAAGAAAAAAAACTGTATAACAATACAGATTTCCCAAGAAAGGATTGAGAGTAGATATAGTAGAGAACCAATTAAGATAATTCTCCAAATTGTTGAATACCGGGATCTGATAACCCAAGTTTTTTAAAGAGCTTATGACACTTTTCATGAAAAAACAATTAATAGCTAAGTGGCTGTTATCCTCCACAGCACAACAACCTCTTGGGAATCCATTAAGATCAATAATCCTTATATACTTTAAGAACTCATTAGTAGGAATTACCTTACGAAGCAATCTCCACCAAAAGATTTTAACTCTTGGCCTCAACTTTAGTAATTTTAGCCATCTCCAGTTAGCATCTTCTTCTTCATTAAGATTGATTTGATCTAAAATCAATGCTGTCAGTGATTTCCCATATAGTTTATAAATGATTTCAGCTTTATCTTCGTGAGCATTAGCATTAGTATGGATCAAAGATATTAAATCACATAACTCCTTACTGAATACTTCCTTTAATCTCTGGATATTCCAGCTGCCACCATTAAGAAATAATTTCAAAGAGCACTGATCATCATTTAATTTAGACACAAATGTAGGCCATTTCTCTAAGCACTTATCAAGGATCCAAATATCCTTAGTAGTGTTGATATGTTCTCCATTAGATACCTTCCACCTGATAACATGTTGAAGAAGTTTGCCTCCACAATTTTATAATTTTCCAAGTTGGTGAACTACCAACTTTTGATTCAGAAAAACTGAAACTTCTATCGTATTAGGCAATGAGAATTCTGTTCAATAAAGAGGTAGGATTAGAAATTAAACTCCACGCAAATTTGGCTCTCCATGATCCAACTTTGTCATAAGTAGACATTACACCTTGGCCTCCGAATTTGGTTTGCTTACAAAGGATTTTCCATTCCACATAATGAATTCCATTATTTTTATCCTGTTTTGTCTAGAGAAAACTCCTACAAAGCTTATCAAGTTCTTTTAACACTCCCATTGGCACAAGGGAATGTGTAGAGATAAAAATAGGAATTGATAATAGTGCTGATTTAATCAAATGAAGCTTACCAGCTAAAGTGAGAGATAGGTTGCCCCAAACATTAAGTTTGTCATCAGCTTTTTCCAATACATCCTGGAAATCAGATGCTTTAAGCCTTCTCATAGCCATTTTGATGCCAAGATAATTCAGTTCATCTACTATTTTGAAGCCCTAGAATCTGGACAGAACTTTAGAATTGTCGCTGCTAACTGCTTTACCAAAAATCAAATAAGATTTTTGGTTATTGACCTTCTGCCCAATCCAGCCACTATATTTATTTAGGTTCTTTTTTATTTTAATAGCATTTCTTCTATTAGCTTCCGCAAAAATAATGGTATCATCAAGATATTGAAGGTGAGAAACCTTTTCTACATTCGGCGCCACCTTCAAACCTATCTTGGAGCCATCTCTATTAAAATCTTCGGTTAGAAGTTGAGAGCACATGATAAACAAATATGGTGATAGAGGGAAACCTTGCCTAAAGCACATGCAGCTCTAATCCAATTAGTGTTCCTACCATTAACATTGATAGAATACTTGGTGTCCACCACACACTGGATAAGGAGATTAACAAAAGAATTTGGAAAGCCATAAAGATCCAAAACCTTTTTTAAGGTGTTCCACCCCATACTATCGTATTCTTGCTCCATGTCCTCCTTAATAGCCATCAAAACTTTTTTGGCTTTAGAGTTTCTGAATTTATGGAATATTTCTTGGGTGAGTAGAATATTTTCAGAAATTGATCTTCCTTTGATGAATGCAGCTTGATTTTCAGAAATAACTTTGGAATGATATAAATAATCCTATTTAATAACATCCTTGCCACTATCTTATAGATAGAATTACATAGACTAATAGGTCTATAATTTGAAGGAGTTAAAGGATTTTTGAGTTTAGGAAACAAAACCACTATGGTTTCTCTCCATTCATCACACATCAAACCCAATTTAAAAAATAGAGAAATAGTCTTCCAAACATCATATTTAATAATATAACAGTAACATTTGAAAAATGAATAGGAAATACCATCAATGCCCAGTGAAATGTTGCTTTCCAAATGAGAGATGACATTCTCCAGTTCTTCCTTAGAGAAAATCGCCATAAGCCGTTCCTTGTTAGCTTCATCAAGAGATTTGGATAAATTAGGCCATCCTGTGAGAGAGCATCTTATGAATTTCCATTTATCCTAGAAATAACTTGAAAAAATTTCTTCAATACATCTTTGATCTTCAATCAAAGTGCCATCTGAGCTTCTAATCTGACTAACATGATTGTTGTTCCGTCTTGCCAAAGCCACTGAATGAAAATACTCAGAATTGGTATCACTCTCTTTATACCATTTTACTTTAGCTCTTTGTTTACACCAAGAGCTTAATCTTCCTAAGATGGAATTTAATTCTTTTACTTTGAATCTTAACAAAGAGGCTTTGTCTTCTAGAAGACAACCTGTATTGGTCTCCTCCTCTTGCAAAGATAAGATATCTGCCTTTAAGTTTTCTTTCAAAATGTTGAGGTTTGCATGTTTGGATTTACTCCAATGAAATAAAGCTTTAAGAACTCTTTTGAGTTTGAGATTTAACTTCTGGACATCATTACCTCCTGCAGGTTTCTTCCAAGAATTGGTCACAATACCTCTAGAAGCTGGATAGGAGGTCCAAAATTCTTCGAACTACAATCTTCTTTTCTTTTTAAAACTCAGACTACAGATACTAATACCTATTGGGCAGTGATCTAAAGCAATTCTTCCAATATGATGAACAACAGCTGGTTGAATGATCTTCAAGGCTGCTGAATTCAGTAGACAACGGTCCAGCCTTTCAAGGATTCATGTTCCCCCTTTCTTGTTGTTGCACCAAGTAAATTTGGGACCAATAATCCTAATGTCATGAAAATCACATTGGGGAATCAAACTAAATATTTTTATTTTTTAAAAGATCATATTGGATGATTTGGATCATATTTTATAATTTATGTAATCATAACTTAATAAAAATATTTAATTAAATGAAACTATTTTGAAATTAGAAAATAAACTAATCGTGCATTATGAATCAAATTGTAAAGGATGATCAATTATAATTAGGAGTCCGTGCCACCATTTAATAAAAGGAAAAATTTTGAATTTTGAAAAATTTAAACAAATTGTACTGGACAATTTTAATTTTATTGTATGATATCTTTAAATTCAAGCCTAATTTAATCCCTATGATAAACCAAGATGTCCATATGATGATAATTAATCACCCAAGGTTTGTCCTATACAGTCTTTACTTCAATTGAACTAATTATATGGTAAAATCAAAGTTCATGCTCGATGATAAAGGAAAGTTTTTTAGTAGATAATACTAACCATTATTCATCATACAGTATTAACAAGGCATAATTGAACTAATCATACCGTATAATCAATAAGTCAAACTATACAAATGTAAATGTCTTCTTTATATTCACATGGGTTAGATTCTTAGAAAATAAGAGTGAGTCATTTAAAGAGTTTTAAATTTTCTTCACTTAGATGGAAAGGAAGTTAGTATGTTTGATCTCTATAATTCATAGTGATCATGGTGGAGGGTTTAAAAATAAAAATTTTATACTATTCTATAAAGAATCTCGAATTGATCACAAGTTTTCAACTCCTATGACACCATAACAGAATAGTACAGTAGAAGGAAGAATAGGACACTGGTAGAGGCGTTAAGCAGAGTATACCCTACCTAATTATTTTGGGAAGAAGTTTTAAATACCACTTTTTATGTACTAAATAGGGTTAGCATTAGGTATAAGCTAAATAAGATACCGTATGAAGTACTTAAGTATAGGACACCAAACTTATCCCACTTATATATAATTTATTACAAATGTTTTGTTCTTGTGAATTATAAATATCATTTAGGAAAGTTTGATTCTAAGATAGATGACGGAGTCCTCTTATGTTATTCTTCAGTAGGTGAAGTCTGTAGGGTCTTTAACTAAAATAACCTAAGAGACTTTGCCTCGAGATTGGAGATATTCTTCTCATCACCCTAGAGAACTTATATTAAGAGATCCATCTATAAATGTTAGGACTATCCAAGGTCTTAGAAAAAAGATTAGTCATACTACATTAATTTATATGGTAGAACAACCTAGTGTAGATCAAGCCTTGAATGATAAATTTTGGATCTTAGCCATGCAAGAAGAATTGAATCAGTTCTTTATGAATGATAAATGGGAGTTGGTTAGTAGACCAAAGGATCAAAATATAATCAGAACTAAATAGGTTTTCAAAAATAAGTTTAATTACTCTAGGTTGTTGATTATAAATAAAGGTCAGATTAGTAGCTAAGGGGTATAATAAGATAGAGGGAATTATTTTGAGGAGACTTTAGCTTGGTTCAAAGACTTTAGAGTCTTATTAGAATTTGAATGTTTTAGAAGCTTCAAATTATTCCAAATGGATATGAATAGTACTTTTCTAAATGGAGTTATTAAAAAATATGTATTTATAGAAAAACACATCGGCTTCAAAAATTCCCCTTTCCCAAATCACATCTATAAATTGAACAAATATTTATATTGGTTGAAATAAGCACTGAGGGTATGGTATGAGAGACTTAAATGCACTACTTTATTCCCAAAGGGTATTGTTGACACCACTTTTTCCCTTAAGAAGGTTGGAGATGATGTACTCATAATAAAAATTTATATTGATGATATACTTTTTGAATCTACAAATGAAAATCCTTGAAATGAGTTCTTAGCTATTATTAGTAACTAATTTGAAATGAGTATGATGGAAAAGCTGACCAATTTTCTTAGTTTTTAGCTACCATGAATAAGGAATTTGAAGTGAGTATGATGGGAAAGCTAACCTATTTTCTTTGATTTAGTGTAAAACGAAGAGAAGATGGTATGTTCCTTAGTTAGACTACATGAATTAAGGAGATATTGAATATATATATATATATATATATATATATATGGAAGGATCTAAAAGAGTAAAGATACCAATGTGTTCAATCATTCAACTTGATAAGGATATAAATGGAAAATCAGTTGATCAAAAGAAGAATAGATGAATTATAAGATCACTACTTTATTTGAGTGCTATAAGACTATATTTTGTATTTTGTATTTACGTATTTGCTAGATATTAAACTGATTGAAAATAATCTCTTTGAAATAGAATAAAAAGAATCCATATACTTAGGAATATGATTTCCTTAGCATAGCACCACCTTTGACAATGTAGGATATATAGACTCAAACTTTGTGGGTTTAGAGTAGATTCGAAAAGTATATCTAGTATTTGGCAATTCATAATAAAATCATTTATTTTTTGGTCTAGTAAAAAGTAAAATTCTATAGCCATGTCTACCATTGAAACAAAAAATCTAGTTGTAGGTAGTTGTGTTGCCTAAGTCTTATGGAAGAAGAAATAAATTCTTAACCTTGGACTGTTGTCGGAACCATCCCAATAATATATGATAAGACTAGTGCAATCTATACATCAAAATATCCAATCCATCATTTCCACACTTGGTACATTGATTTTAGAAATCTTTTTATTAGGGTCCATGTAGGAAAGGGTAACCTAGAAATACACCATGTGGATAACCGAAAAATCAATTTGGAGTCATCTTTATCAAATATGATATATTAAGTACATTTAGGACTAGAATAGGTGTCATTGACATTTATGCTTAAAGAAATCGAGACAAATATGATTAGAAGTGAATGTGTTTGTTTTGTTGTCATATTTATATTACATATTTCTATCTATTTTAGTCAAAGTTATTTGTTATTTCTACGAATCATAATGCTTCTGTGTATGTTGTTACTTGTAAATTTTTCCCTAATGATCAGATAAATTTTTTTTTTCTTGATCATGTCATATTGTACAATTGTCTTCATACTATACAATCTACACATATCATCACATAATCACCATTCAGCAAATTTAATGGGTCAAATTAATTTAATCATTAATTATATACTATATGAGCATACATGTCATACTATATGATGCACGGGACAATGACCGTTGGACATTTTAAATTTAGTTGGTACGATCTATTAGTATAAAACATAATGTATGAACACCTAGACTTATAGGACGATCCATTTGGTTGGAAATTGTATATCTAACACCACGAGATGAATGCTTTAATGAAGATCATCTAGTATGATTCTAATCATATTGTATTATTTGAACACCTTTTTGAACTATTCAATCATGATGAATTAACTTCTTCTAATCATATTTTACAATGTTAAGAGTGGTGTAGCCTAAGGGTTCAAGCACAATAAATTCTAATCCCCACTTCTTCCCAGTCTTCCATCCTTGTAATGCTTTCTTTGAATCCTGATGGATGGAGGAAAAGGGTTTAGAACCAATCTAAGAAGCTCTTCATGATGTATTATATATGATAGGTTCCAAGAGGAAGTAGATGAAGATTCCTATCATAGATATAAGGCTTACAAAATTACCACCTTCAATGTTTTAAACCAAGAGATCCTAAATTTTTAGGTACTAGATCATTTTGTCGGCACGACACTCTAATTTCTACTCATATTAGCATTTCCCATTAATTCTGAGATTTTATTTGAATTATTCAACAATATTAAATTTATTATTATGGCACAACACTACAACCCTATATATATATTGACGTGTTATAGCTATTACCTGCCTACCTTTAATGAAATTTTGTAACATTCCATAATTGGCTAAAAATAGTTCTACTAACAAACCCTTGCATTCCTTCAACAGACGCCAGACACAATAATCTCTTCTACCATTACTACCAACACCCCCCCCCCCCCCCCCCCCCCCCCCCTACATACACACACACACACACACACACATTCTCATGGAGTCCCTCCCACTAATCCATATCAACCATATTAAACCCCACCACCCCCTTAGCCCATTATAAGTGGACCATCCACCTAGTTGTAGTAGAGCTGGCGATATAGGGGTGCATGTTGGTTGAACCTGAGGTTGACACGTACGTACTTATTATATTCTTAACATGATACTAAATTTTGATAAATATATTTCACCAAATATATTTTGTTCAGGTTCCATTCAAGAAAGTTGATAATAGATAAAATATAGGACATCATACGGAACAGGTATGATGCTCCTTATACTTCTTGGAAGAAAATCCTAAAAGAAGCGCCTAACATATAGTTTATAGTGTTCGAGGTTATTTATTATATAAATGTGTTCTATATTATTATTTTTTTAATTAAGATAATAAAAAGATTATATGTTGTATATTTTTTTAATGCAGAAATATTTTTATTGACTGCCCCAGCATAATGATAAAATTAGAAAGAATTTTGGGAAGCGAGGGTAGACTCACACATGAGATACATTTAAAGAAATTAGAAAGTCAAGTGAGTGACCACTCCAGATTGATCAGAATGGGTAGTCCTGACTAGTGCTTTAGGTAGCCCAGATTATGTTAGGAGGAGGGACCATAATAGAAGGAACTAAGCTTTTTATGTAGGGGGCATGGGTAGTTCCCTCCGTACCGTGGCTAAGTTCCACATATTGAACACAGATGACACTTGGAAAGAAATTTTAAAAGATTTTAATAATTTACTTTGATATGAATACTAATCTAAGTTTAATGCTGAAAGAGGTGTTGGGTAGAAAACTGATAGATTTTGAGTTACATAGTCTTACCCACAAGCAACACGAGGATATGGAATGGGTTGATGAAAAAATAAGGAGAGCCTATGTGAGTATGTAAGAATAATATTTTTGGTGATATACGAACATTTCTTAATCTTGTATTAGCTTTTATAGAATGAGTATACACAACTTCAATAGGGCCAGCTAAGAGTAGGTGAGGGATCTTCTAGGGGATCAATAGAATATTCAAACTACCACACTTGTTCACAAGCTTTAGTAGGAATATAAAAAGGTGGGACTTATGGTTAAGGCTCACAAGCCTACTTATACAAGGGGCATATATCTTGTGGCTCCAATTTCTCAACAAGTAGCCAGGATACGTTATACAATCAACATGCACCTGCCATTATAACTGATGTACAGCAAGTCTAAAAATCACAAGCTGGTATATAGATGCAGATGCAAATGCATCAAACTCAGCTGTTGGATGAGCAAAAAAATTTGAGGGAACATTTCAGTGGGAATAAGGCAGCATTAGTGGCGGAGGAGACTGATTATGATAACATGTTTCTTTTTTATTTCAAGACCTTTATTTTATTTCTTGGAAATTTTGTTTGTATAGTTATTTAAATCTATCATTAAACTATTCTTGAATGTTAAAACTAATTTTAAACTATTTGTTGAATGTTAAACTAATTGTTTGTGTTTAATATTTGAATGAATATGTTAATTGCATATTTTCATGCAGGTTTGTTGTGCTGTAGAAAACAAAAACATAAGAGCGAGTGCTTTGGTTTTTTTTTTTTTTGCTATAGGTTTTTAGTGGATTTTTTATGGATAATCCATCAAAAATGGAAATATGATGAAATGTATCAAATTTCTCACGTAAACATACCACCAACATTTGGATGGATTAAGCAGGGAACTACTGATATTAATAATGTCAGGAATTGCCTATCTGGTGAGCTGGGCAACTGTAAATTGCCTTCTAATTGTTTGGAAAGCAATAAAAATTAGCCTGGTAATGAACTAAGAAATGCTTGGAGTAAGAAAACTAATATCATAGCTACTGATTTTGACCTGGGTGAAGGATACATTGAAAATGGCTCAACTATTAAACTGCACACATAATATGAGCTTGAGAATTCAAATAGGCTCCGTAAAGCATTGGTGATTAAAATTTTTGGTGATAGCATTCCTTTCCATATCATTAGTATTGAATTAAGGAGGCAATGGGGAGTTTTTGGAAAATTCCACTTGACCTTACTTGGTATGGGTTGGGTTCTCTGTGCTTTTGAGAATCCAGAAGTAATGGACAAGGTATTCACCACTGGGCCTTGGTATGTTAATGGAAGTATAGTGGGGATGGATAAATGGTCCCCATCTTTCAATCCTACTTCCTTAAAAGGATTGAAAGCACCGATTTGGATTCATATGCCAAATCTTCCATTACAAAGCTGGGATCAGATTAATGTATGTAGGATTGCTTCCATGGTAGGATCTCCCTATTTGATAGATGGGAACATGTTTCAATGGGGAGGAGAGAATTTGCAAGAGTATGTGTCTGGGTAAAGCTTGATGAAAAACTTCCATTGGGAGTTTAGGTTGAAGGAAGTTTGGGTAAATTTTACCAAAACATTGAATATGAAAGACTTTCCACATTCTGCTATAATTGTGGGAAGTTAGGACACTTGAAGAAAATTGCACTGGAATATTAGGCCCAATTCAGTCTCAAACAGTAAGCAAAAATCAAAAGAAAAATTCAATTCCTGTTGGAGATATAGATAAAGTTTTAACTCATGGAGAAACCCAAGTTACTAGAGAGGATTATGGTCCTTCGGTTCATGTGAATTATAGGAGGAAGAACAATAAAATGCCAGAATTCAAAAGCAAGGATAATCAATTCAACAAAAAAGCAGTGAAGAGTCCTTGGAAGCAGCTAATCAATTCTTCTGGAATAAATGTTGAAAAGTTGATAAATAAAATAGGAACTATTGGTAATACTCGAATAACAGCTGAGAAGAGTCCAATAAGTACTAAAGTGATAAATAGAAACATAGCTGTTTTAGAAAAACTTGAAGAAGCTGGGGAGTATCAGCAATCTCGTCTCATAAATGGAGATCAGTACAGGAAAGGAGAAACAAATGTCCAACCTCAGGGTAGTTCCATCATGTTGGCATCTCAACTAAAGAAGGCTTCTGATCTGGCCTTGTCTAGTAATCTGGTTAATAATGTGGAATGCATTCAAAATGTTAGCAGCTTCACAGAGAACAAGTTCAATTGTTTAAATTCTTTGGAAGAGGAAGGTGAAACAATGATTGAACCTGCAGTGAAGTTCCTGGAACAGAAGAAAGAAGGTGAGTATTTCAATAATTTGAAGATTGAAGGAAAGCTAAAAGATGATGGGAAATCTGTTAGTGAAAAGAAAGGAGCTAAACAATTAAAGAACCTGGGTCTAATCAGGTTAGAAACCAGAAACAAAAGAATGGAAGGAGAATCAAGGGAAAAGATGGGGAAATATTCCCCTCTCACCCAAAAATGGCTTCTCTAGTGTTTTGGAATTGTAGAGGAGTCAAGAAAAAGAAGGCTTCTATATATCTCAAGGAGGTGGTGAACGATTATGATGTTCTATTTGTAGGTATTTTGGAAACTAAAATGAATTGTATTGAGTTCAATGATATCGATTCATTGATTGGTTCTGGTTGGGATCACTTTCATGTTCCTTCGGAAGGTAAATCCGGAGGTGTGGTGGTAACTTGGAAAAGTAATATAACTTGGAAAAGTAATATGGCCTCTATCATTGTGATTTGGAAGTGGCTAACAAAAGTAAATGGAAGATAGCTACTATATATGGCAACAAAGATGTTTGCAGGAGAAGACATCTTTTGGAAATATTGGGAAATTTTGTAAATGTTGATTTTTCTATGGTCATTGGAGGGGATTTAAACTGTTTACTATCCAAAGAGGTCAAAAGGGGTGGTAGGAGGTTCACCTTTTCCATGGGTCCTAAAGAGATGAAGACCTTTCTCACTTGTAATGACCTTCATGAGGTAAGTTACATAGGACCGAAATTTACTTGTTGTAATAACCAATTGGGCAATGACAGGATTCTTGAGAGCCTGGACAAATGCTTTGTTAATTCTTATGCCATTAATACTATTCAAGGTTTAGTGGTTAAACAACTTCCCAGGATAGCTTCCGATCACTGCCCCATTATGTTAAATATTTTTGGGAGTAAAAATTTTTCAAAAAAAAACCATTTAATATGAAGATATCTGGTCTTCATATTCTGCCTCTAAAGCTGTAGTTAAGAAGGCTTGGAATATGAAAACTAAAGGGAACACGGCTCAAGTTCTCAATCAGAAAATGAAAAGAGCCTTAAAATCTCTTTTCTTCTGGAGTAGAGCAAAATTGAAGGACTTGAATAAACTTAAACAAAGGCTAAAACTAGAAATCTTACAGCTACAAGAAAAAGAAGCGCAAGATGGACTGTTATCAGCTGAAGACATTTGGAGTTTAAAAACCAAAATCAGTGAGCTTAATTCAGCGTTAATTGGCCTCAATACTTTGTGGAAGTAGCGTTCAAAGGTAAAACGGATAGCGGAAGGTGACTGCAATTCCATCTTTTTTCAATCATTTGTTAGTGGTAGGAGGAATTCCAATTTCATTCATAGAATTAAAGATGATCACAGTGGCATTATGGAAGACCAAGTCAAAATAGAGAATGTTTTCCTAAGTTTTTTCAATAAGAAATGGGGAGAAAAAACTTGTTCATTGGATGGGTGGCTAGATCCGAATTCTAGGCTGAATTAAGAGGATACATATTTGCTATGCAAAAACTTTTTTGTTCAAGAAGTGGAAAATGTGGTAAATGAGGCAGTTGGGTTCATTGCTCTAGGAAGTGATGGCATAACATATTCATTCTTTGAAAACTATTGGTCAATCATCAAAGAAGATGTTTGGAATGCTTTGAACCAATTCTTCACATCAGCCAACATGTGTGAGAGTTGGAAAGAAACTACCATCGTGCTGATTCCTAAAGTAAGTAATCCTTCAACTCCATCCAATTATAGGCCTGTAAGTTTGTGCAAAATTATCTATAAGATAACGGCAAAAGTTTTGTTAAATAGGATGTCTTGCATGTTCCCAAAATTAATCTCCCATGAGCAAGTGGCCTTCTTAAAAGGTAGATCAATTTTAGAAAATATTCTTATAGCCCAAGAAATCTTTCATAATATTAGAATTTCTAAAACTTCCAATGGATTGGTTTCTTTCAACATTGACATGGAGCAAGCATATGACTCCATGGGTTGGCCGGCTCTAAACAAATCCTTGGAGTGTACTGGATTTCTAGTTTTTTTCACTAAACTTATCATGGAGTGTATTATTAATCTATCTTTTAACCTGTTGATTAATGGGAACCTAACTGAGGGTATAAAGGCCAAGTGTGGCTTCCGTCATGGATGTCCACTATCACCGTTTCTATTCATTATTTGCTCTCAGCTTTTGTCTAATGCTCTCATGAAAGAGGATTCTATTGGCATTAAAATTAGTTCCAAAGGTCCAAAGATATACCATTTACTCTATGTGGATGATATTGTAATCTTCTCGGATGCAAAGATAGTTAATATTAAGAAGATAAAAGAAATTCTAGATGAATTTTGCGGTAGAACAGGATAGAATATCAACAAAAACAAATCAGCTACTTTATTTGGCAAGACGGTGAGAAAGAGGAAAAGGAAGGCTATTTCACACATCATGGGATTCAAATCTACCAATGAATTCTTTTACCTTGGAGTTAAGGTGGCTTTGCGAAGGCTAAGAAAGTTGGATTTTCAGTTTGTAATTGATAAAGTTTTTAAAATGCTAAATTATTAGGGTAACAAGTTCATCTCTTTGGCAGGGAAGATCACACTTGTTAAGTCGGTTCTGCTCTCAATTCCAGCCTAGCAATCTACTCATTTGTTGATTCCTATCAGTATTTTGAATGAAATTGATAAGCTTTGTAGAATGTTTATATGGAGAAAGATGAATGAAGGTCTAGGACTTCATTATAATAATATGTGTAAACCTCTAGAGAATGGTGGCCGTGGATTACACTCTTGATCTTCCAAAATGGGTCCGTTAAGAGCAAAACTTTCTTGGAAATATGTAAAGGATAAAGACTCTATGTTGCACAAATTCTTATATCCAAAATATGGAAAAATTCAGGATCAATCTGCTGGCAGAAAATCATGTTCTCCGGCTTGGAAAATTATCAAAGATGGAGGAAGGTGTCTTAAAAAGATAATAAGATGGAAGATAGAAAATGGGGATTCAATTGACTTCTTCAATGATACATGGAACATGGACAAGTGCATCAATAGGTGGCCAACTTTTGTGAATAGCATAGAGTGTAACATGGTAAATGTGAATGAATTCATTATGGCAGAAAATTGGAATGTGGTTGTAATGAAGGAATATTTGGGTGAAGAGCTAATACATAGAATTTGTAAAGTTCCAATTTTTTCAAATTCTCAGGAAGATGAACTGGAACTCATTCAGGAAGGTTCGGGTATTACCATTTCTTCAATGGCTTATATGTCGGAAAATCAACAGTTCGAAGATTATGAATTCTGTAAGTATTTGAAGAAAGCAAAACTAAATGCAAAGGTTGAAACTTTTTGGTGGAGGCTATTAAATAATGCATTGCCTACTTTCAGCTTCCTATCTTATAGAAGGCTTCTTTCTAACAGCAATTATCCTAGGGGTTGCAATGAAGCCAAAAATTTGGAGCATTTGACAACAAAATGTAAAAAATTGAATGAAGTTATTTTACTTCTTAATCAATGGGGATTCATCATTCCATTGGCAACCTGCTTTGAAGATCGCTGAAACTGGATTAAGAATATAGATCATGTTATGCTAAACATTTTCTGTAACATTGTATACTTCAAATGGAAGGGAAGGAATGAATTAATCCATTGTAAATATGAAAGATCAACGATTCATATTGCTAAAAAAGTCATTAATTATGCAGAAATTCATAAAGCTTTTGTATGGAGCATTTTAGGAAGTTTGAATGTCAATAAGCATTTACTGTTGAAAAATCTTGGCATGCTCCACCTCCTGATTGGATCAAGGTATATGTTGATGCAGCTTTGTTATCTTCTTACAAAGGAGGAATTGGTGGAGTTTTCAGAGATGATAAAGCGAGGTTCCTATATGCTTTTGGAAAGCTTTGTGAGCACTGGAATAATGCTTATCTGGAACTTCTTGCTATGAAGACTATTAAGTCGTTAATTATGCAGAAATTCATAAAGATTTTGTATGGAGCATTTCGTGAAGTTTGAATGCCAATCAGCTTTTACTGTTAAAAAATCTTGGCATCCTCCTCCTCCTGATTGGATCAAGGTACATGTTGATGCAGCTTTGTTATCTTCTTACAAAGGAGGAATTGGTGGAGTTTTCAGAGATGATAAAGAGAGGTTCCTATATGCTTTTGGCAAACTTTGTGAGCACTGGAATAATACTTATCTGGAACTTCTTACTATGAAGTTTATTAAAGAGATGATAAAAGAATGGATGAAGGAATATAAAGGGATCATGATTGAAGGAGATAATGCTAATGTTATCAAGTTCATCAAAAATTGTTACAAAAAATAAGGGAACAAGTTGGAAGAGTTTTCTTTTATTAAAGATTTTAGTTATGTAATATTTAACTGTATAGAAAGGAGTGGCAATAAGTTAGCGGACTTTTATGCTAACTATGACATTTTTGGTGCTTTTTGTTGGGATGATTTAGTTCTCAATAAGGTTCCTCCTTCATTTACTAAAATATTGAAGGAGGAATCGGTAGGAGCTGGTGTGTAGTTGCTTCCCTGCCTTTTTTTTTTTTTTTTTTTTGCCTTAATGAAATTTTTTTTTTCTAGCCTTAATGCAATTTTTGCTTTCTAAAAAAAAAAAAAAACATTTTGATGGATTATCTGCCTGAATTTTTGATGATAAGTTTCTGTCAGAAACTCTGGAGAATAAATAACCAGTACTAATGACTAAATAATAACACATCAAACCGCTATATTCTATAAGATTTTTTTCTTGTTATCCCACCAAAAATTTTTTTTATGGAATAGTTTCACCTGAAAGTATTTTCTGACGCATGTTTAACATCCGAGTGAAGTTTCGCCAAAAAAGAAGATTTATCAGTAGAATTTTGAAATTTATAGTTGATAGGGGCCACCAATAATGCAATATTTTCTTATAGTGATATGCCTTTTAATAGGATATTTATAGAATTATTAGCTTAGTTAAATTGACCATGCTTAGAAGATTATGTCCTGACATCTCAACGTTATAACCCCAAGAATCATAGCGTTATACTTTTAATTGGCACAATAATAATAGGGGAATGAAGCACCACAATAGTAAATTACCACTTAGTTCCATAGCATAGCATTCTAAGAATTGGAACATTAAGCTCTCAGGTTTTGTTCTAATTGAGTGAACAATACAGTGCCATACCAAGCACCACTTTGCCCAATTAAACTATAATTTGATAATTAGGTGAGCACCATTGAGGTATTTTTTTAAATCAAAATAGGGCTAACTCGTGTTGAGTGTCGTGATGGTGAACTAGTTAAAAAGCTAGCATTTTGAGCACTAATGTTGAGTGCCACAACATTTCCTTATAAAAGTGCAACATTATTGGTCCTTTCATTTGACTAGCTGGCCCACTAACCATGGAGCATCGCACTAATTTGAGTCTTATAAATGTGAATGGATACTAAATTAATTCCTTTCATGAATTTTAAATCCTCAATACTCAGATAAAGAAGCATACCAATGAGATAATGATGCCAAAGATTACACTCGATAAGAAGAAATCTTTATCATAATCTTCTTTACTGAATTAAAGAAAAAATCATTAGCATCATTGCTGATGAAAGATAGAATCATTCTCATTTTTATAAGTATTTTATCCTTAAGAGAGGACTTAGGAGTCCAATGGGGTCCTTTTAAAGTAGCCCCAAGATAGTAGTATTTTTGTTAGAGGTATGGGGTTACCCTTTTTAGTATCTTTATAGATATAATTTCTGAGACCCAAAATTATGAACTAGATGACTATAGAACTTCTATTAACATGCATGTAAATTATGAAGATATCTAAAAGCCCTAACCATTCCTAAATAAAAATGCCTAATAAAAAGTTAGATATGTAAGTAATATAAGTTTCCCAACATCTGCACTTACTAAGTTTCTAAGGATTGGCATTACATCATCTCTCTAAGATTAATGATAAGTACTAACATTAGTGAGGTCACAAAAGATACAACATTTTTTAATTATTCTATTCAAATTTGCCTTAAAATTGATGTAGGAAAAAAATATTCATCAATTTCTCCTTTAAATGATTAGAGCTTAAACTTATGTAGGTTTAACAATATATTGTAAATTTCTATAAGTTTAATCCCTCCTTTTATTTATACTCTTTGTATTGAAGTTGAAGTCCTAGAAGAACCTTGGGAGGAGCAATTAATCTTTATTTTTTGTTCTAACTAAAACTAAAATCCAATAATTTAAGATATCTATTAGGAAACTTGGTAGGGTTCAATGTAACCCAACTAGTTTATACATCCTAAAATTAGAGCTCTGATTACTTAAGGACAAGTAAAAAAATTTGTTTGTCAGATTTTATTAGATTAATTTTTTTATATTTAATTTACCATCTTTTAAATTAAAATTACCTAACTTTACAATTTTTTTGTAAGAAATTTCAAAAATAAATAAATAAATAAATAAAGAAAATACCTAGTGATGCAACATTGGACTTTATAACGCAAGTGCATTTAAGGCCAAAATCTAGCTTAAAGAAAAAGAGTAGGGCGCCGTAGCAACTAGGTCTCAGTACTTCAATACTAAATCATCATAGCATCATAGTGTTGACTAGGGTGGCACCATAGGAGAATGGAGGGGGGCGGGGCAAAGGGGGGCACATGCCCCCCCCCTATTTAAATCATAATTAAATATAATTTAATTAAAACTTTTATTGTTAATTAACTATTCATTATCTAATAATAATTATTAAATATTAAATTACCACCCAATTATTTAATTTTTTTGCACTGATGATGATCTAATTAATTACTGTAAAGGGTTCATTTTACTTTTCCTTGCTCTTTTTCATAACCAAAATGTTGCAACCATGCACTCATGACTTAGTATAAGAGATCTCCTCTAAAGGATTTAGCTAAAGCTAAAATTGAAAGCCTAAAGGGGCTTAAATCTGATTGTTTTAATGGCTTAATAGAGCAACAAATTTGCCAACGAGAAAGCATGTTCTAATTTATGCAACTCTTCCTTCTTAAAGTTATTTATTAATCCATAAAAGTCACCAACATTTATGTCTGGACACATGAAGAGCATCAATGGTTCATTTTCCCCTTTACTCCTCCCTCATGACTCATGAGTCACGACCTCGAGCACAGCTTTCATTTTCCCTTTTGCTCCTCACTCTCCCCCAAATGAAGACCCTCCGTGGCATATGTTTGTATCTTATAAGCTTTATGGACCATGTTATTTGCATTCTTAATTTTGATCTAGTAGCTCCTCTTGGCTCCGATAATGTGATCCAAATGAGACAACAAACATAACTATTTTAATTTAGGCCCCCCTGAACAAACTTTCTAGCTCTACCACTGGGTGACACAATGTTAAATTATTTGAGCACCGTTGTCGAGAGATTAATTCAAATTTTCTTAAAAAATTACACATATATTTAGTCAAATCTCTATAGTGAACTACTTCATCGATGTCGCAACACAACCATTTTGAGCATGGTGGCATTGCTAATAGTTTTTTTTTTTAATTTTCTTACAAAAATATTATGGTCAAATTATTAAAGTGGCTAGCCATTTTTATCTCTTATACTTAGATCTAAGCAAGGTCCAGTAGGTGTGTGAGTGTGTTTGATAAATGAGAGAAGGATCATAGGGAAAAAAGTTATTGTATTACTATTTCATTGGGATAAAATGGTTCCATTTTTCCTTATACTTACTTTTTTTCTTTTTTTATAAGTTAATGAATTTTTTCATGATGATGCTCACTTCAATGATAGGCTAAATCATTCTCTAAACTTATGAGGTGATAAGAATACATGTCTTACATTAGAATAGGTCCAAGTGCTTAACATTTTTAACTATTACTTTTAGTTCCTCTTAACTTCTTTTAATTAGTGTATTTGTCGTGCACAAAATTAAAGCTTTGTGTCATAAAGATCCTTGACGAAGGAATTATGTAAAAATTAGGGAAACTCTAAGGAAGAACTGTTAGGCATGGACATATGCTATTTAAGACTTTGGGATTATTAAGGAGATAATATAACTAAATTAAAGTTATTCTTTACAGAAAACACTAATGAGATCGCTGAGATGAGGAGTCATGTATGCTTTGATTTATAGCTTTTAGTTGAAATTACAATCTATTACCACAAGATTTCTTATCTTCCATAAGTTAAGAATCATTAAATATATAACTTACACCTAGTCAGTTTTTAATAGTTTACCTTCATTAGCACAAACCCTTTTATTATTATTATTATTAGATAAATCTATCAACAAATAAAAGTATTAATAAATATGTATTAAGATCATTATAATCCTCATGAAAATGATGCCATAATATCACTTATCAAGGTATGGTGTTATGTGAAAGTTCGTTAGGGATGTTAAACCCTATAGAACTGGCCTAAGCTAACCAAGAGGGGGGGTGAATTGGTATTTTAAAACTTTTTTTTCACAAAGAAGTAAAATCTCGTAAACCAAAATCACACCACAAAAAAAAATAAGCGTAGAAATTTAAAGTGCGGAAGCAAGAAAGAATAACACAGAAATTTATAGTGGTTCGGTCAACTCGACCTACGTCCACTCCCCGGAGGCGCCCTCCGAGTATTGCACTACAATCGTGACTCTCCTTTAGCCCCCACAGCTAAGCGAGAAGCCTTTACAAAGAACCTCTTTTTGCCACCCCAGCAAGGCAGAAAACCTATCTCCTTTTTCTTCCTCCTGAAGCTGGCAGAGAACCACAATAATATACTGAATCCTTACCTCTACCGACCCTTCCACGGATGAGAAACTCTAGATAAAGAAGAAGCAGAGTGATCCTTGAAGCAACCTTTGTGAATCCCCTCACAAGCTCCCCCTCACAAGATCCTATCTCTCTCCCTCTCTCTCTTTCTCTCCTCAAGGTCTTCTCAAGTCAAGGCAGCAGCAAAAGATAGTTCAAAACGTTGAACAAGAGCCCTTAAATAGAAGAGCTTCAAAGGAGCTCATTAATTGCAAGTTATCGACAATATCATCCAGGCCGATATGGACATCATCCTGGATGATCAGTACAAATCTCAGAAGATCGGCCAGAGCATCGCCCTGAATGCAAATCTAGATGATTGAAAATTAGCTTGATCATCCAGGCCGATCTCATGATCGTCCCGGCCGATCAGTTCAAATCAGAGGAAAATCGTCCAGAGCATCGCCCTGAATTTGAGCTGGCCGATATTTATCATTTAGAAGTAAATAAGGTTTTTGAATAGATCGTCCAGGATGATATGATCGTATCAATCATCCTTAATTACACCCTTGATTTCCAAATCAATTAAGGCATAATTTGTGAATATCATCCAGGGTTAAACAAAGTCAAAATTCAAATTTAAAAAAAAAAAAAATTTAAAGCCTAATAAGTGGACACCCGTACAACTTGACACACATTTTTGGTGTGGCTGGATGTAATTGATTATATGATGATGTTTTGTGATATGTGATGAGCGTATTAGATTACCCCTAAGTTATGAACGATTTGAATATTCATGTTTGTTAATCCAATCTTATGTAGGTGATCATGCTTATGCATAGCTATATGGGGGCTAAAGTATAATTAAAATCATTAGGTGATTACGTTGCTTTAGATCCTAATTATTAAAATCGTGGCATATTTAGATGTTGCTCAGAAAGAAGCAAGTGATGATGTTTAGTGATTTTATGACTTTTTTTATGATTATAAATTATTTTTTCATACTAATTATGCAAGGAGTTTAGAGTTTTTTTTTTCATTAAAAATTTGGGTCATTTATAAGTTCTAAAATTCAAGTAGTTATTAGTGGAGCTTGTCCACATTTACTTACTGCAAACCCTATGTTGTATTAACTATTAAGTGGCACTTGATACTTAGACTTTGGACTATTTTCTTTTGGTTTTGTTGTGATGGTTGTGTGATTGATGTGTTTATTTTTTTCTTCGCTCTAGTCACCCTTGCTTTTTCAGGTTTCTTTCTTGCATGTATTTGTGCTTGAAATTTTTGCTAGGCTCTAAGAAAAAAAAAATTCTTTTGCTCTTAACTAAATAAAAAATTAGAAATAAATTACATAGAAAAATAAACGTTCTAAGAAAGTAAATCAGAGATTGCCTGGGGTTGCATGCACATTTTGCTTATATTCTTTATTTAGGCACCTCCCCGCTTGGTTGAATTCAAATCACCTGACTAATGAGAACATTATTCTGTTTCAAAAGAGGTCTATTCCTTAGGGGAAAAAATTATTTTTATGCATTTTTCAAAAATTTGAAAACATTCTGATTTCAAATATATTCAACTAGCATGCATTAATTAGAAATAAATTTAATTACATTTTGCTTTAGTAGCATAAATACCACTCATGTGTATAGGGATACTTAGAAAATTTTCAAGATGTCGGCCCTATATTTCAAAAACTTAAATAATAATAGCTTGCACATCTATCATTTGACTAGAATAATGATTTTAAAGTAATTATATGGTTTAACTAGCATTCTATTCCATACAAGATGCTGCATTAGTTAGATTTAGGTTACTACTTTGTAGTGGCCAACATATTTAGATTTTGAGGTAGACATTAAATCATAAGTCCTCGTCTTCTGAGAATATAATCTTAATTTCTAATAAAATGATAACTCAAATATAAAAATCTCTCTTTCAAATTACTAAATCTCAATATATAATAGATTGAAGTGCTTTGGCTGTCTGCCTGCCTCAGAATCTTAGTGCCCTATTTTTCTCTTTTGACTCGGTAAGAACCATTCAAGATTGAGCTTTCTCCTTGAAATTTTTTTATTTCTTTTGTTGTCTTTTAGATTTTAAATTAAAGTCGTGAAATCACTGTTTTAATCAAGAGTTTTCTTAGGAGCACCCCTCTTAGGATGTAATTAACTATAAGGACTTTAAATGCTTTGCCTCTTAAGATGTAATTAACTATAAGGATTTTAAGGGCTGACCTTTACGACGAATTAAAAACTTCAGATTAAAATGAACCCTATTTTCTTCCAAAATATATGAGACTATATATAAAATATATGAGACTATATATCTTCTTTTCAAACAATTTTCTATTTTCAAATATCATTATTTTCTCTCCATATATTCATATGATATAATATTGTCCTTATTATATTTGATCTTAAAAATAATAAATTTTATAAATTAGAATCATTTAATTATTCAAATTAGTATTAGAGCAATACACTAGCCTGAAAATGAAATTTTTTAAATTTTATAATAAGTTAATTACAATTTTAATATATGTGTGGTGCGATGGCAGAGGCCAGCAACAGTGGTGACAGATGGCGAAAAATAACAGGTAATTGCCGACATTAGAAGCAACAATGGTAAAAATTTTACAATGTATTTAATATCGTGGGGAAATTTTAGAAATGTTCTGCAAATTCTATTTTTTTAAATAATAAAAAAACCAAATTAACCGATTTATGAAAGATTATAAGCCTAAATCAAAATAAAAGGGACAAATTTTCATTAGTGTTCTTTTTTATACAAAGATATTATGAGACCTCCTCGGCGTCAGTGTTGGTGAAAGTTGGTGTAAGTAGAAATTATTACGTGTGGTCACCAGCCTTCCAGAGGTCAATCAAGACGTGTCACATCACACGATAAACAACAGTACACAGTGACATCATACAGTGTATTGTTGACGTGACGTGTCCTGACTAGCTTCCAGACTACATTTGATGACCGCACGTAATAATTTCTCTTATGTTAAAGAGGACATTAATGAAGATAAAATTTGAGTTGTTTATGAGGAAAAAGGTTAGTAATAGAAAGCTATCTTTTAGAGGAATTACATTATATTAAAGTAGATTAAATTTTTTTGGTTGATATCGTCGAATTTTTCATATGAAAGTATTTTTCTATTGATGTGACTCTTAATATGAAGACTTTTATGAACTCATCTCCTCGTAAGGAAAAATTTTTGCGTCCTCCCACTTGACGTAGAGATACGTCCTCCCAACGCCAAAAAACTCGGTTTTTGCTCGGTATTGCTAGGTATTATTTGATAATAACGAGGAATATCATCATGTGAAGACCAATACCGAGTTATACCGAGCAATACCGAGCAATACAAAAAATACCTAATTTTTCCTAGAAAAAACTCGGTATTTTTTTGTATTGCTCGGTATTGCTCGGTATAACTCGGTATTGGTCTTCACATGATGATATTCATCGTTATTGTTTGGTATTGCTCGGCATTTGCTCGATATTTCTCTTTTTTAGCGTGATTTTAGCTCTGGGAGGACGTATCTCTACGTCAGGTGGTAGGACGTAATAATTTTTCCCTCGTAAGGATCCTCTATTTGTCCTCATAATACTGAAGATGACTCCAGCACCATACATAGTAATAATTATTCATTTTTTGAATTTGATCCTTAATGTTAGAGAATAATTTGAACCAAATTAAAAAAAAAAATAGATTATTTATCTTTAATATACTTCATCAATTTAAATTGGTTCATAATTAATCAATGTTCCTTTCACTTCAATTTAAGCTTTTATAGGGACTTAATTAACTTGCCCTAACATCAAATCTTTATCCCACCACGTGGGATTGGCTATGTATCTTTTTTCTCTATTATATTATATTAATAGTCAAATTCTTATTTAAATATATAATAAACAAATGTCTTTTCTAATTTTTTCTAACCAATTCTTTTAGGTTTACCGCTACCTTTTTTAACATAAGGCAAATCTAATAAATTTATTCTCTTAACCAGGTCATCAAAAGGCCGCCATTTGATGTAACCAAATATGCGTCCTGCTAAACTCCTATTTTTTGGCGCCGACTGCAATTTTTTATGAAGATAATTATAAAATTGTTTGAGGGAAAAATAATTATTTTGAAAGCCGGTATAAAAAGTAGCTTATCAATACATAAATTTTTATGATTTTGGGAGAATGCTGTTTGAAAAAACAAAACATAAAAGGTGCATGCTATCTTAAAAAGATCCTTAATAAGGCTTAAACCATATTATTTTTTAAAGATATATTTTGTCTATGACTAAAAGAGTAAAAGTGCCAAAAAAAAAAAAGAGAAAAATGACAAATGAATAATCCAAAATGAGGGCTTAAACCATATTCTTTTTTAAAGATATATGTTATATATGACTAAATGAGTAAAAGTGCCAAACAAAAATGTGATAAATGACAAATGAATAATCAAAATAAAAAATTAGGCTTGACATGCATTATTCATAGCTACTTTATACTGAATGCCCATTATTAATTATAAAATTTAGGATATTTAATTAAAATAATACATATACCTACATCTAAAAAAGATAAAGAAGAAAATTTAATAGGTCATTTTCGGATCAAAATGAGTTTGTGGGTCAATCTGAACTTAATCAATTTAATCAACGGGTTGGATTAACCGGTTTATTAACGGGTCAATCTGAAATAAAATTTTCTGGATCTGATTTGAGTTACTTGTTGATTTATGAAGTAGTAAAACACTACAATGAATAATATATTTCACGCACCATCATAGATTTTTTTTTTCTTAAGCCTACAGTTTAAACGTCAGACAAATAGAGTTAGGAAGATAATCTCTATAATATTGATGGTGCGTCGCAACAATTAAGAAAAAAAAAAGTGCTCAAGAGCTCCTTACGTCATCATTGAAAGTCCAACCAAAATAATATAATTGAAAAACTTATGCTCCCTTCATATTATAATCACACGATAGCTACTTTATACTAACAACAATATTTAAATTTATTATTTTTATTATATTTATTATTGGATATACAAATGATTTAGAAGTAAGATTCATGGGTCTGATCTAAAATTGATCCGACTTGAATCCAAACAATTGAATCCAACTCGCTAGCCATCTGAATGACCTAAACATGACCCATTAACCTATTTTGGTTAAAAATTTTTAAATATTTTTTAACTATAAAATTTAAATTATTTGATCAAAATAATACAATATACCAACATTAAAGAAAAAACATATTAAATAGGCCATTTTCAAGTCAAAATGAGTTTGTGGGTCAATCCAAACTCAATCAATTTAATAAACGGGTCAGGAAATTAAACCCGTTTATTAAATTGGTCAACTTAAAATTAAAATTTTTAAGTTTTCTGGTTGGGCTCGAGTCAAGCTAGCATAACAGGCTATTATTGGAGAAATTATTTTGTGAGGACACCGGACTATCTCGAGGCGAATCAGAATAAGTCACATCACCCGGTACACAATGATACCCAACTGCGGTACATAATAAACGTGTGATGTGGCACATCATGATTCACCTCCAAATACCATATGTACCCGCACAGAATAATTTCACCATTTAGTGACACCCATTATGAAATAGTAAAATGCTACAATGAATAATATATTTTAAATCAATAAATATCTCATGAGAATTATTTGTCATCTATTGTTTGATGAGGATTATTTTATGTTAATACTCATACGGCGGGCAGCGGGTCATAAGGTTGGCCACCAACACCAATTTGTCGCTAATAATTTTTATTTTATTTTGTTTCTTTATATAATTTTATTATTTATTTATTCAATATTTATGTATTATTTTCCGTCTCTCTTATCTGGCTGCAACAAATGTAAAAGGGAGATGTTGCATGGGCCGGTCAGATTTCGTGGGTGAAATATTGAGGAGTCAAAACATGTGAAATACTCATATGATAGTTTATGCTAATACTCCCATAGACATAAAACAACTCTTATTTACTTGTTTAACATTATTTATTAAGGGCTCATTTGATTGCTTGAATATATAAAATTTCACCTTTAATTTTGAGTAATTTGAGAAGTTAAAATCAATTTATAAAGTAAAATAAATTAAGTTTTAAAGAATGATAATTGAAAATTAACTTAGCTAATTTATTATTGAATAATGTTTGTGGAAATCTCTATTTACATAAGCATTAATTAACCTATTTAGTAATTAATCAATTATTAACTAAATGATAAAAGTATTTTAATTATTATTTTGTTCTATCTTTTTAAGACTCTTAGTTTAATTAATTAATGATTGTTTTGGATGGCTGTACTTTTCATGAAGGGGAACATGAAGTTGTTGTGGAGAAAGTAATTTTTTTGAAAGTTTATGTAAAAAATGATTTCCTATTTAAAAAGTTTATTGAAAACAATAATAGACATTAGTAAAATAGAACTTTAATTGCGGTATGAAAAACAAAGCAGAAAAATAAAAAATCTTGAACATACCTAATCTAATCCTCAGTTCCTCACAAACAAAAAGAAGCCTAAAAGTTTGTAGGCTCATCGAAACAGTTCAATTTAAAAACAGTTTTGAAAGCTAAAAAAGCGCTTACGACTTCCTTTGAGATAATTTTCTATTATAATTTTTGTGCTAAAAAAACTTATTTATAAAATAATATAAAAGATGTCCCAAATAAAGCCTAAATTAGATTCAAGCTTCTACAAAATCAAAGTTGAATATGGGCCAGTTTAAGACCTGTGATTTGAAAAGAAAATATATTTTTTCATGTTAAAACTATTATTGTCTCATTAATTTACATATTTTTTTATTTTCAAGCACATAAAATGGTTTGAATTAAAGCTTCATTTAGAACAGCTTTTGAACATCATTTTTTTTTTTTGCTACTTTCAACGAAAGTTTTAACTAAAATTAAAAGCAGTAAGAAAGCTATCCTAAACAAAACCTATTTCTATCAAATTGCACGTTTCAATATTAAAATGTATAGCTGAAAATTATATAATTATCATCTAAATGGAAAGATTAATTAATCCTAATTCTTAATTATGATAGATATCATTTTGAAATAGATATTTCTTTGGCAAACTATCAAAGATGAAAAAAAAAAATATAAGACCTAATTCTCATTTAATTACACAGCTCACCTTGGTATGTTGGTTGAGAGCTTAGGCTTCCAACTAAGAGGTCTCGAGTTCAAGTCTCTGTGCATGCATTGTGTGTGTGAGTTTACCAGCTTAAATGATCTAAATGTCCCAAAAAAAAAATACTCATTTAATTATCCAAAAATCAATATTTCCGAAAAATAATGTACATATTTATATTTCATCATCCTCTTCATTTCATCTTAATATGATAAAAATTCATTCAAAATATTTTTATAAAAATTTTAATTTAATTACATTTATATTTTCTCTATATATAAAATGATGGAAGCTTCGATCGCTTTTAGTGAATTTTCTTATCTACCATTTTCTTTGCAATTTTTTTCCAGGTTAGCCTACCAGGAAGCCTAAACTCTTGTCTTTTTATGGCAAATTTCTGGTGGTCCCACAAACGGTTTAACACTTCAACCTGTCCGAGCCCCGTAGTAAACGTTATCATGAACTTTAAACGGAGCCACGCTCTCCAAGGTTGAAAATGTAGCAATTTTGAAAGAAAATGTACCCTTTTTGAAAGAATTGGATACCCACTTAGGACTCTTAGGGTGGCTGGTAGGAGAGTATGATTGTAACCCTCCATCTTGGGTAGGGGTGTCAATTTCGGGTCACGGGTTAGGTTCGGGTCGAACCCGAAACTGATCCGGCACTATTTGAGTTCTAGTCGACCAAACCCATTTTTGCAAATGGGTCAATTTTTTAGACCCGAACCCGACCCGACCCACGGACTGAAGCGGGACATGGGACTGACGCGAGACATGGATAGACACGGGACGCGAACTGACGCCGGACGCGGACTGACGCCGGAAGTGGACTGAAGCGAAACGTGGGACGCGGGCATACGCCGGACCCGGGACGCTGGATGCGGACTGACGCCGGACGATGGCAGACCGGTTTATGTGTCATTCCAGGTTATTCGGGTCATTCCCGGGTTCCCGGGTCAACTCGAACCCGATCCGGTTTTTCAAACGGGTCGGACTTCCAGACTCAAACCCGACCCGCTTTGGGTTCGGGTCAAATCAAACCCGAAATTTTCGGGTCGGACTCGGATTTTCGGATTGTGTTCAATATTGACAGCTCTAATCCTGGGTTTGAATCTTCTCTACTACGGCCTCGTCTCTTCAGTAGGACAAAGTAAGTGTGGGCCCAGTGCCAGTGGGTGTCCTCGTTAGATTCCACCGAAGGATTAGTTATGCTCGCCAAACATTTCCTTTGGAGCGGCAAGAGGTAGATACCCAGTTCTTAAAAAAAAAAAAAAGATGAACTACATTTGCATAAAGTAGTTCAACCTTTTTAATTCAGCAGTAGTGTGGTCAATTAGTTCCCCACAAGAGGAGAATCACTATCAGAGCAGATCTTTCATAATTGGATTTAACTTTTAAGCTTATGGTTGTGTTGGCACTTGGCACTGTCTTGTCATTAATGCATTTAATCTAGCTACCTCTAATCTTCATGCTTGGCCCAAATGAACTCTTTCTTTATGCTACTTTATTTTGATGGTTGATGGGGATCTATCATTAATAAAATAAGCATATACTTAGATGTTTTTTATCTCAATTTTATGAGCGTCATATATTCACTCGATCACTCATCACAAAGCTTATTTGTACTTGAATTTTCATCCATTTTTCTTATATTTCTCAAACTTAATACTTAAAATCTGTATCCATTCTTCCTGTGAGCTTGATCTGGAAAATGATATGATATTCATGCTAGAGATTTCACATGATGCTGCACTAGCTGTGAAATATCTTACAATATTCTTTGTACATTAGGCCAGGTTTCTTACTAAGATTGGTTTTTCTTAGGGGCTGCTTGGTAGCATCCAGGATTTAATTTATGTAGGACTTCATAAATCCGTTAAATCAAGATTTTCGAAATCCTGAAGGGCCTAAATCCTGAAAACTATTGGGTAACATTCATGATAAATTCTATTAAATCATGTGTGATTGTTTGGCTATAGAGCGGATTTAACGAACGAACTTTTTCTCTCGAGCCAATGGATTTTATAAATATGGCAAAAAACTTGGATTTAGCACGAAAAGGTGGAATTTTCCGTCTACTGCGGCTTTCATTTGCCGTGAGATTTGGTTTTGAATTTAAGCCGTTTGGCTGGATTTCGCTCAAACCCGCCTCAAATCCAGCCTAAATCATGCTACCAAAACAGCCCCTTAGTGTCTAGCTTATAAAGAAGCTCCCTTCATGCTCACAACATTTACACCCAACTATTGGAATAACCACAAGTAACCCCTCCCATTGTCTCATTAATTCAGTGCTGGCACCATCAAACCTTTTCAGAGGAATGCTCGGTGCTGTAAGATCTGTAATTATTGTTCAAGATTATATATCAAGGCATTTCCTAAATAACTGAAGTTAGTTTGTGAAGTGGGTGGGAGGAGGAAGTTCCCAAAAGCAACGCATAGCTACGTTGAAGTCCTAAGAAGTATTCATATCCTAATGAACTATGAATAAGTCATGAACTTTTGTTGGAACATTTGATTGTTTCTGGACTTTTATATTTGCTAAAGCACATAGACATGTTGTCTCCATAGCTCTCATAGTGGCTAAAGGTTATCTTATTGAAAAAAATGATTGGTCGGCTATCTAAGCCTCATACTCCTCTAAGAACCTTCATGTCAGAGTATATTATATGATGATTTTTTAACCACTAGAAGTGTTGTAATGAAAGTGTCACCACGATCAAGTACGATGTGCTACAAAGAATTAAGAAACCCAAGAAGTCATCACATTTGGGTTACCTCATCATGACTAAGCGATGTTCTTTTTCTCACAAACCTTAGATGCTGACATGGTATTTTTTGAGGTTCAAGAGATATGAGTATCTTTCGACTCTAGAATGGGAGATCCACCTAATATAGAGCCAATCAAACCTATCAAAATTTCTTTTTCTTGATGACTCCTAGGAGCTTTTATTGAGATGAGATTTCCATCTAACGCACACAGATAGAGGGGAGGTCATTAATCTTAAGGCACAAATCATGAGGCATTTACAATAAGTGGTTTGTGGATCAGGTGGATTAGGTAAAAAAATTCCTCACCCAACTTTTCTTTATGAATAAGCTTGTTGTGGACTGGAACATTTGCAACGGTAGAGAGATAAAAAGCTTCATATCTTAGCATTGAAAGAAGATCCAACACACATATAAATAAAGAGAGAGGGGTGCAAGAGTCATAAGAGACACTAAGATTTTAACGTGAAAAATCCTGAAAAGAGAAAAAATTCACGGGGTATAGCCCAATTAAAATGTTTTCACTAGTGTTTGTAGTCGATTACAAATGGTGTCCTTTCGCGAGGAGAAGACATTGGTTCAATGTATCATTAGAGCAATAACATACTTGGGTTGGAAGAATCCAATGATAAGAAAGTCATTCTTAAGAGAACGTTAGCCTGTTCATTTGGTTGGTAGGGCTATATTTGGGCAATGGAGATCAGAGTGATTGTACTAGGCGGGCTATAATGGTCGGAGGGACCGTAGTAGCCAATGGGCAATGGAGGTCAGAGGAACCATAGCAGGTGGGTGAAAGCAGTTGTAGGGACCGAAGTCAACGAGTGACGATGGTCTAAGGGATTGTAGTCGGCAGATGATGGAGGTTGAAATGACCGTAATGGATGGGCGATTGTGATTTGAGGAGCTTCAGTCTGCGGGTGACGGAGGTCAGAGGGACTATAGTGAGTGGAAGACGATGATCAGAGGGGCCATAACTAGCGCGCGACAGTGGTCGGAGGAGCCATGATTGACAGGAGATGAAGGTCAAGGGGATTTTAGTCGATCGACGACGGTGGTCGGAGGGACCTTAGTCAGCCAGTTATTGTGGCCAAAGGGAACGTAGTCGATGACCAACAGTGGTCGACATACGATAGTGATCCAAGAGTTAATAGTCGGTGGGCGACGGTGGTTGAAAGAACTATAGTCGATGGGCGACAGATGTCAAATAGATTGTAGTCGGCGGGCATCGGTGGTGGGATAGATCGTAGTCGATGGGCGACAGTGGTTTAGTCAGCTGGCGATGGTGGTCAGATGGATTGTAGTGGGCGAGCGACAGTGGTCAGATGGACCGTATTCATCAAGCGATGGTGGTCTGAGGAATCATAGTCTGCATGTGGATGAAATCAGCGGCTGGGCGGCGGTCCGATGATGGTTGAGCCAAAGTCATGCGGCGATCTGCAACCAAGTAGAAGTCCAACAGAGGTTGGAAGACAGGAGGTACTCTGGTGCAATCAGCGGCCATGCGATGGTCCAACGATGGTCAAGTTGAAATCCGACGATGGCCGACGGCTAGGTGGAAATCCAGATGAGGTTGGCAGCCGGGCGATGGTCTGACAATGATTGGGAGAGGGACGATGATCAACAGCCGAGTGGAAATGCTCTCATGTCATCAGATTCTTTCAAGTCCAACCATGCAATGTCCTTTATACGATGTATATTTGCTACATTAAACCAATGCCTTCCCTCGTTGAAGGGTATCCTTTGTAACCAACGACAAACACAAGTGGAATGATCATTACAATTGGGTAAGGCCATGTGGTTTTTCCATTTTTTAGGATTTTCACATAAAAATTCTAGTGTCTCTTATGATTGTTGTACATCCTCTCTTTTATTTGTATGTGTATTAGATCTTTGCTCAAAACTAAGACATTAAGCTCTTTATTTCTCTATAGTTGTAAATATTCAAGCATGCAACAAATATGAATTTTATTTCTGCACGAAATATGATAGAAATAAAGCATTATATGGTGCATATATATCCATATTTTATTTTAAATTTCTTTTTTAATAATGATCTATAAATCATAAAATATATGACTGCTTATAATTATGGGGAAAAAAGGTTTTCTACTAAAATGTCTATATATCCTTTTTTACCGAATTTTTTGTTTGCTGCTAAGATCTTTTCAAGCTAGTGAGTTGCTAGGATGTGCAATAATTTTCCGCATTCCCTTTAGAAGCTCTAACTATTTTGTAATGAAAAATTGAGAGCTGAAGCTCAATTAAAATTAAATAAAAACTGTGAATATGGAATTTGGGCCAAACAGGAGGAAATTTTTTTTTTTTCTTTCCAACTCCTAAACTAAAGGCACTAAAACAAACAAAACAAACACTGTGAAAAAGATTAAAAAAAAAAAATCAAAATCAGCACCTGCTCACAGTAAAAGAAAAATATATCAACAAATTATAGTAACAAAACTGATAAACCCCACCGGGCTTAGGTGGGTTGGTGGGCGTGTTTGGTTGGGAACCCCCCATCCTAAGTTCGAATCCCCTCTCATACGGCACGACTCCTTAAATGAAGAGAAAAGAACTGTGGGTCATGCACCTATGAGGTTGGTTGCTGGTAGACTCGCCGCCGAGGGATTAATGAACATTGCCAAGTGCCTCACAAACTGATATGGCAGCGGGCCGATACCCCGCTCCAAAAAAAACAAAACTGATACAATGACCCAATAGGAGGATAGATATATTAGATTCAGGCTACCTTAAAAAAAATAAAGGTAGACATAAAAATTTTGCTTAAAAAATATTTTGAATTATTTTTTTACTAGATTTAAATGAAAATTTATTTCACGCCATGTAGGATAGAATAAATGCTTGTGTTGTTGTTGTAAGAAAACTGAAGGACTAAAAAAAAAAAGAAAAAGGATCACATAAAAATCTGTATGAGTCGCGACAAAGAGTTTCATCCATGGTAGTAAAACCATTCGATAAAGCTCGCTCGTCATAGTTTCAAAAAAAAAGAGATTCCCTTTGCACTAAATACTGACGTCCCAAGCACAGTCGTTTACGAACCTTTAAGACCATCTCTAAAGAGTAATAAACTAGGCAACTTCAGCCAAAGGAAATGAGGAGGTCTCACAACCAATGGAATCAAGCCCAAGATTCTTATTCATTAATTATAATAAAACTTTATGAGGATTGAAAATAGGATAATAAGCAATAAAGATTTTATTTAATTTAACTAAACTCATCAACCATAACACCACGCGTAAATTAAACTTTTTTTTTAAGACATTTAGGCCAATTAACTACTTCATTATCTTCCGTCAGAGCATTCTGTGCAGCGACAGCGTTGCCTTGCTGCAGAAAGATGGCCATGCCTAAGAGAATCAGAAAGAAGCTGATTTGAGCTTTTCTCGTTGCCATTGTAGACTGTTAGTTTGCTTGATTGCTCGAGGTGATTTATTGATTGATCATAAAAAAAGTAATTTAGTGGTTTTTATAGGCGAGGACGACGAAGTCTGTACATGCTATTTTAGTTGTTCACACGCCCATCATATATCATTAATAGAAAATTAGTAACAATACTACACAATGATAAACTTGTCATCAAAAATAGCAAAGAATGTAAGCTTCACATTCAAAAATTAGGTCACCCTAAAAAAGGAACAAAAATATAAAATTGATCTAAGAAAAGTGAAAAAGAGAGGATTAGCTTCGTTTGGACGGCTTTCTTACTGCTTCTTAAAACAAATTTTAATAAATACATTTTTCAAATTAAAAATTTTTGTATTAGAAAATTGTTTTAGAATGCAATAAGAAAATTGTAACCACAAAAGATTGTTAAGAAAGAAAATATAAATTCTATCTGAAGCTAAATGCAGAAAATTATCACCTAGTTGTTGCTAAAGATCAAATTAATAAGTATCTGAATAATCGCAACTTCACAAGGAGTACTGATCTGATCAAGATTAAGAAAAACCAAAAAAGGCAAGAGCCAATAGCTACCCTGTTGAAATCACACGTTGATGTTTAATAATCACCATATCACTCTCTAAGCTAGTGGAGCTGTCTTAGGCTAATCAGGACCATTGATCCCTAATAAAATAATTCATATCCACAGTACATCTGTAAAGACAAAAGCAGTACTTTGCACACACAATACATTCCTCAGCTTTATATACACTAGTATCACTGTGTAAACCGATAGTCTTTTAATTCTATTTTATTTCCAATGGGTAATATATGTTCTCTTGTAGCTACCTTGCTTTAACTGTAAAAAGGAAGTATATTTTACATCTTTTACATGGTATCAGAACGTTAATACCTCGAGTTTTTATTTGGTCCGGTGCAAGGACCTAGAGGAAGGTTCGGTTTTGCCTAAAAAAGTGCAAATACCGAGTTTTTCAAAAAACTAGGTATTTGCACTTTTTACCTATTTTTGGCTAAAACCGAACCTTCCTCTACATCCAGTGAAAGGACCTAATAATTGCTCTAATACCTCACGGTATACAGAGCATGGAGCAATCTGATTTCATAAACAAAAAAAATAATCACCTGACTTCTAAAATTGATTTCCACAAACTTGCATAGTAAAAAATGCAATATAATATACATTTAAATTTATACTCAATAACCAAAACATCCAACTCTAATTAAGAACATCACCAAGCATATACTCAATAACAAAAACAAGAATAATATCATTAACAAACATCAACAAATATCTAACAATAAATAAGTTTAGATTTCTATAAAATAATCAAGTAATTATATCCATAAATGCATAATTATAGATGTCCACATCATTAAAATAAATAGCATCTACTCTGATCCAGTCTCATTCTCTCCTGATGATATACACCTCCCATTCATTTGCTCCCTCATCTTTTGCATTTCCTCTAGAATTTGAGTTTGATGCATCTACATCTGCTGCTGCATCTCCATCTACCATTGTATCTTCATCTGACAGTCAATTTGTGCTTTCCTTGCCTGCTCTACCTCGACTGTAAGGGCAACTATCTATAGAGTATATAAAAACTCTTAGGTATTTGCTGAGAAATTGGAGCCCTTCCCCTCATATGTATAGGCTTACGAGCTTAAACCGTATACTCTGCCATGTTGAATTCCTCTTACTGCTTGCAACCAAGTGCGATACTCAGAATATTCTGCTGATCCACTAGAAGAACCTTCACCTGCTGCAACATGGATCTCTCGAAATCGTGTATAGGCCTCCTATGAAAGTTAATAAATATTTAAGCAATTTAGACATTACATTAATAAATATTAAACTTTTATACTTACATAGGCCATTGGAGCCACTCAAACCTTTTCACTTATATATTCATTTTGCACTATATCTAAAAGTGAAACCATTAATCCACCTGAGCTTCCTCATATCTACAACACTTAACTTAAAATTTATGCTTCCCTACTAATGGCCAACATTATGCGTCATAAAGCATTGCAGGTATCACCATCATCTTATAGAATTTTCCCTTAAGTTTGAGGGGTACTTTTCTATCACACAACAAGCCTGATGTATTCCTCCACTTCAACCATCCAACTTGAATTCTACTACTAATTTCCCCAACTATTTCACCATCACTTTGAACAATAGTTCAAAGATATATCTAAAACAAATATATTTATTAATGACTTGATAGCCCAAAGTAATAATCCTGCCACTAGAACTATTATTACTAATATTACACTTAATGCATTAGATTTTAGATATACTCAAACGAAAACCTTTAGACTCTAAGGATGACCTCCATAATTCAAGTTTTTCTCCAACTCTCTCTCTAATCTTATCGACAAGAAGAATATCATCAATAAAAGATACATCCTATTGCAAATTTCTAGAAATAACATCCATGACTAAAGAAAAAAGAGCTTTGGGTTGTTTGGTATCAAATTTACAGCAGGATTTCAGTCGGATTTATGCTAAATCCAGCCAAACAGTCTTTGTGCGTGCGTTAAATTCCGGTGATGGGTAAATCCCATATTTAAGGATTTACAGCTTAAATCCCAGATTTAGTAAATCCCTCGGTTTGGCGGATTTATGGGATTTGGCTGAATATGCGCATAAAAGGGAGAAAGTTGCCTTCACAACCAGCGAGCTCCAGTTGTTGCTTCCGATCAAAATGTGTTAACTTGTGATCCGACATTAAGGGAAAGTAGTTGAAGCAACAAAGTTGAACAGCCATGAAGGAGCCGAAGAGCGATGGGTGCAATCTCTACAGCTCCTGCAAAACAACGAACACGAACAAAAGAGAAGATGAAAGGCAAACCCTAGAGAGGGGAAGATATGAGAAGCTAGGGTTCAGTCGGATGCGAGATGTAATGATAACTCAGATGGCAGACGAATAATAAGGACTCTATCGGCGTATTTTCCAACGGCTTAACCGTCTTTTTTTTTTTTTTTTTTTGGAAATCCGTCTATTATTTTAGCGGCGGATCCTACCCCGATATTAGTTCATCAAGTTTAAGTACACCAATGCAATATGCGCCAATAATTCTAGTGAACGGATGGCAGAATACGTGCTAGTTCTTTAGTGGCGGAAATTGTGCTGGATATTTTGTCATTAATTTATTAGCGTTAATTCCATCGGTATGGCCGTTGATATTAACGACGTAAAACTTTTTGCCGAAACATCCAACGATAATAACCAATTTTCCTTTAATGTTATAATAAGTGGTTGTGGATCAGTGGATTAGGTCAAAAAAATTCCTCACCTAGCTATTTTTTATGCAGGAACCATAGTCGCAGGTGATGGAGGTTGAAGGGATCATAATCGGTGGGCGACTATAGTCGGAGGGACCGTAGTTGGTGAGTGATGGTGGTCAGATTGACCATAGTCGACTTGTGATGGTGGTTGAAAGGAATGTAGTCGTCGGCCGACGGTGTTTTGAGGAACCTTAGTCGTCAGGAAACGGTCATCCGAGGGATCATAGTCAGCAGGTGGCGGAGATCGACGGTTGGGTGGCGGTCTGATGATGGTCTATCCAAAGTCAGGAGGCGATCTACAGACGGGAAGAAGTCCGATGGTGATCTACGGACAAGAAGTAGTCTGGCGGCAATCAGCGGCCAAACGATGATCCAACGAAGGTCGAGTGGAATTTTGGTGGTGGTCGATGGCTAGGTGGAAATCCGGCAAGAGTCGGCGACCGTGCGGTGGTCTGACGATGGGTGGTAGGAAGTCTCGCGGTGATCGCCGGCTGAGTGGAAGTTCTTTGATGTCATCGGATTCTTTCAAGTCTAACAATGCAATGTGCTTTATATGATGTATATTTGCTACATTCAACTAATGCCTTTCCTCATAGAAGGGTATCCCTTATAACCAATGACAAATACTAGTGGAATGGTCATTTCAATTGGGTAAGACCCTATGGTTTTTTCACTTTTTAAGATTTCCACATAAAATTTCTAATATCTCTTATGATTGTTGCACTCCTCTCTTTTATTTATATGTGCATTGGAAGTTTGGAACTTCTTTCAAAACTAAAATGTTAAGCTCTTTATTTCTCTATCGTTGTAAATATTTGGGAGTGCAACAAGTATGAATTTTATTTGTGCACGAAATATGATAGAAATAAAGCATTATATATATATATATATCGATATTTTATTTTATTATATTTTTAATAATGAACTATAATTCATAAAATATATGACTGATTATAATTATTGTTACAGTAAAATATTATTTATATAATAATTTATTTCTGAAATTCTTAATTTTTAATTTCTCACTAATACGCACAAATAAAAATATATTATATTAACATATGTTTGCGCATTTTATTCACGGCACATCTCAGCCCAAAAAAAAAATAGAGAGAATTTAATATATTCTTCGGTGCTTGAGATAGCTTAGGATAAAATGCGGTGACCTACAAACAACTTAGTCTTAAAATTTTCCCTTATGAGTATAGGAGAGCAAGATGGGTATTTATAGACGTAGAGATGGGTTGGTCGGTTTACTTTTTTATGATTGAATGTAGGATTTTCTTTCTAATTTTATTGAAGGGATTTGGTAACGTGTGAATCCGGTGGAAAATATTATCTGTAATCCTACATGATCAATTAGTATGTAATATATTTGGAAATATAGAGATACATTAAAACATTTAGAAGTTTAAAATATATCAATCAAGTTTAAATTTAAAAAATCTTTTAGTAGTTCTTTATAACAGAAACACAATTACTACTGTCATAATTTAAAAAAAAAAAACTTCAAAAGAAGATCTGCATCTACAAAACTTTACAGGTTTATTGAGGTAGACTTTTAAATTCCCAACAAACTCAATTAGTTATATTCGACCTTCGTTAATGGTCAAATATTGATATATTACTTAGGAGGAGATGTTGATTAAATGCGCGGTGGATAAAATGAGGGGTGGATAAAATGCGCAAACTTATGTTAATATAACAAATTAAAAATTAAGAATTTCTGAAATAATTTATTAAAAAAATAATATTTAACGGGCGACTTGCGACAACAATTTTAATTTTTTTAATGCTGACTAGACTATTAAGTCGCTCGTTAAACGGGCGACTTTGTCTATTTTTAATTTTTTTTTAAAACATGCTTAAGCTCTTAATACAATTTATAATCATGCTGAGTCTTAAAATTTGCCCTAAAAAAACATCATTTTTCATATCAGTCTTGTTGCGGCGGTTTTGGAACCAGTGCCAAAACCCTTTTTTTTTTTGCACTAGTTTAAATCGTTGCAATTAACAGGTGCAATTGCGTGAAGCTTAACTTAGCCAAATCCCTAAATCTCCTCTCCTTTCTGTGACTCTCTGTGCCCGATAGCGAACCAGAAGTGATGAGGTGATCTATCAACCTCTATTATATTTTTAGGATTCAGTAAAGTAATCGAAAAATCCCCAACAAGTTTTAACAACGGTTGCTGTAGGGTAAAAAAAGTTATGCAAAAAGCTGTTTTAATAGTTGTGTTTCGATGCTCTAACTTTTTTTAATGAACTTTTGAGAGTTGAAGCACAATTAAAATTAAAAAAAACTGTGATTATGGAATTTGAGCCAAACAGGAGGAATTTTTGAACAAAGGCTTGTTTTGTTGTTGTAAGAAAACTGAAGGACTCAAAATAAATAAAATAGGATCACATAAAAATCTGTATTAGTCGCGACAAAGTGTTTCATCCATATGGTAGAAAAAGCTATTCGATAAAGCTCGCTCGTCATAGTTTAAAAAAAAAAGGAACTTTTATTAGGTCCGGTGTAAGGACGTAGAGAAACGTTCGGTCAGAGTGCGTAATAATTGTTCCAATAAAAGAGATGCCCTTTACACTAAATACTGACGTCCGAAGCACAGTTTATGAACCTTTAAGACCATCTCTAAAGAGTAATAAACTAGGCAACTTCAGCCAAAGGAAATGAGGAGGTCTCACAACCAATGGAATCAAGCCCAAGATTCTTATTCATTAATTATAAGAAAATTTTATGAGGATTGAAAATAGGATAATAAGCAATGAAGACTTTATTTAATTTAACTAAACTCATCAATCATAACACCAAGCATAAATACAAATTTTTTGGGACATTTAGGCCGATTAAGGCAAGCTCATACACACATCGCATACATAAGATTCAAATCCAAGACTTCTTAGTTGGTAGCCTAAATTCTCAACCAACAGATCAACCAAGAAAAGTCATCGCATAAATACAACTTCCTACAATCAATCATAACACCACTCATAAAAATAGTCTTTTTATTATAAATATTGAAATCATTTATTTAATCTCATATATATTGAGATTTACATTCAAACCCTATATAAATAGCATTATTATAAAGTCAGTAATGATAAACCCATATATTATATATATGCTTCTCTCTCTTCCTGCGCGGAGCCTTCTTATAAAACCTTGCTGAAGAGCTTTCGACCATTAATGGAAGGGTTAATATGGCAGCAACTCGGGAATTTGCCACAGCATGGATCTACAGGATCAAAGTCATCTGGTGGCGGTCGTGCTTTAATGTTTATCACTACTTCATTATCTTCCGTCGTCGGAGCATTCTGTGCAGCAACAACGTTGCCTTGCTGCAGAAGGATGGCCATGCCTAAGAGAATCAGGAAGAAGCAGCTGATTTGAGCTTTTCTTATTGCCATTGTACACTGTTACTTTGCTTGATTGCTCGAGGTGATTTATCGATTGATCATAATAAAGTAATTCAGTGGGTTTTATAAGCGAGGACGACGAAGTCTCTACATGCTATTTTAGTTGTTCACTCGCCCAGCATATGTCATTAATAGAAAATTAATAACAATACTACGCAATGATAAACTTGTCACCAAAAATAGCAAAGAATGTAAGCTTGACGTTCAAAAATTAGGTCACCCTAAAAAAGAAACAAAAATATAAAATTGATCTAAGAAAAGTGAAAAAAAGAGAGGATCCGCTTCGTTTGGGACGGCTTTTTTACTGCTTCTTAAAACAAATTTTAATACGGACATTTTTCAAACTAAAAAATTTTGTATTAAAAAGTTGTTTAAAAACGTAATAAAAAAGTTGTAACCACAAAAGATTTTAAAGCAAGAAAATATAAATTCTGTCTGAAGCTAAATGCAAAAAATTATCCCCCAGTAATTGCTAAAGATCAAATAGGTATCCAAATATGCACAACTTCATGATCAAGATTTAGAAAAACCAACAAGGCAAGATCCAATATCTTGTTTGAATCACAAATTGATGTTTAATAATCACCTTATCACTTTCTAAGCTAGTCGAGCTGTCTTAGGCTAATCAGGATCATTGATCTCTAACAAACTAATTCATATCCATCGTACACATGTAAAGACAAAAGCAGTACTATGCACACACAGTACACTCCTCAGCTTTATATACACTAGTATCTCTGTGTAAACCGATGGTCTTTTAATTCTATTTTATTTCCAATGGGTAATATATAATTAATTAAACATATCCTGTAGCTACCTTGCTTTAACAGTAAACAGGAAGTATTCGTTACATCTTTTACATGGTATCATAGCGTACCTCACAGCATACAGAGCATTGAGCAATCTGATACATCTCAGGTTGAGTTTTTCCCTGATCCTCAAATCCCATCTTCTCTCAAATTCGTTTTTTTCAATATTAAGGTCATCGCCCCCACCCAACTCTCCAGCGACAACTACTCCACCTGCAAATCTCAACCCCTCAAACTCTTCTCTACCAATGACTTCTTCAGTTTCCTCTATGGTACAAACCCTATACCTCCTCCCAAAATAACTAAGCCAAATTCTACACTTAGTGAAAACCCGCCTACAAGCAATGGCACCTCATTAATCAAAACCTCGTTGCATCTCTCTGCTCTACCTTCACCACCTCTGCCCTTACTTATGTCCATAACCTTTGCACCTGCTGTGAGATTTGGACCACACTCGAGTGTCGCATGCAAGCCACCAACAAATCATGAGTCATCCGACTCAAACACAAGCTGCATAATGTTTCCATGAAGAACACATCTATAAGTCAATACCTTACCGAGATCAAGACCCTTACATATCACATTTCTATTGTCGGATCCATAGTTGACCATGAGGACATTATCCTCTACACTATTTACGGTCAACCGCCCTAATGCCAATCTTTCAAAACCTCAATCCGAACTCAACTCAATCCAATATAATGAGTCTAAACAACTTCTATTCTCTACTTATCATCGAAGAAATCAACCTCTTTGCTGAACCTACCAAAGTCCAGCTAACCACAAACCCCTCCTATGCTCTTTACAATAATCAAGAACGTGCCTCTCGTGGCATAGGACGACTATCAAATAACACTCCTCCTCGAACCACATCTCCCAACCCATCCACCTTCCCTCCACTACTGATCTGCCAAATTTGCAACAAAAGAGGTCACTTCGCATTCAAATGTTGGCATCGTCTTAACGCCAACTATATTCCTCATCCCGCTACTCCAGAGCCGACTCCTGCAACAGCAGCCCTAGTCGCCTCCTTGTCTCTACCCACATAATGGATTTTGGACTCTAGTGCCACTTCTCACCCAGCACCTTACCTTGACAAACTGCATCAACCCACTGGCTACTCCGGCCCCGAGCAATTAAGTGATCGTTGACAATGGTAGCAGCACCCCTATCACCCACACCGGATAGGTCATGCTTCCCCTTCCTACTGGTAAATTACTACTTTCTCAAATCCTTCATACTCCTTAGATTTCTCACAATCTCCTTTCTATTCACAAACTCACTCAAGACAATAATCTCTCAATCCATTTTGATGTTTTTGGCTGCAAAATCCTATATCAGTTCTTCCACTACATCCACTAGTGTCCCACTTGTAATGGTCTCTACCTGTTGCATCTCCCATCTCGATCGGCTCCCACGACTTTCACTACATCCATTTGATAGTAGTAGTCCATTTGAATGAGAAATTGATTATGGTTAGTTCCTCTAATAATTGGGGCTATGGATTATATTTTTGTGCCATTTTTTTATTTATTTATATTTTATTTTCAATAGTTTCTTAGAATTTATAAATAGGACAAGGGTTTTCATTTTTCTTCTTTAAGGAATTGAAATATTATCATTTTGCTTCCATATATATAAGATAAACACTTTATAATAATGAACCTAACCAATATAGCTACTCTCTCCCTCATAGAGAGCATATAGATTTACAGCTCTAGTTTGTTGGTAGAAATGTATGCATGAGTAACATTTATATATGAGAAAAATTTAAGTCAAGATGTTGAGAAAACTTACAAAACACATTAAATATAATCAAAATTTGATTATACCAATAAAAATTAAGTTCTTGGTCAAATCATTAGCTTTTTTATTTTTTTGGGAGTTTTTTTGTTGTCAGCGTCAATATACTATCATCACGTTAACCTCATTACACCCTTAAAAAGGAATGTTCAATTTATTGACAATCAACTTTATTATGAAACCTGGAACTTCAAAATACGTCGAAAAGACTCATCGCTAGGGGTGTCAATTTTTGACATGATCCAAACCCGAATCCGAAACGGGTCGGGTTCGGGTTGAACAAATCAACCCGTTTTAAAAATCGGGTCGGGTTCGAGTTGACCCAACAACCCGAAAGTGACACGAAAACTCATATTTGACCCGAAAATTCGAGATTGACCCGATTTTGACCCGAAAATCGAATATTGACCCGAAAATTAGCAATTTTAGGTCAACTTCGGGTCATTCATGTCGGGTCGGGTTGACCCGGACCCGAATCGGGTCGGGTTCGGGTCCAGAAACCTGACCCGTTTTTAAAAACGGGTCGGGTTCGGGTTGACCCGAACAGTGCCGGGTCAGTTCCGGGTTCGACCCGAACCCGACCCGCTAACCCGAATTGACACCCCTACTCATCGCTTCATTATAATATGTCCAAATAAATGCGGACAACTAAGAATATTTTCAGGGGAAGACTTGAGCATCACCATCGGAGTTTTAAATCTTGAATATCTTTCTTTGGATGAAAATTTTCCATACGAGAACAATCAATCTCATTCGTAGAGGATTTTTAAAGACCCACCATAAGGATTATTCTTTCGTCTAATCTAATATGTCCAAATGAGCTAGGACAATCAACCTAATTTTTAGAGGAAGATAAAAACATCATTTCATAGATTATTAACCTCAAATAATTTTCTAGATTAAATTTGTCCAAATGAGGACATATAAAACAATTTATAAAAGAAGATTGGAGACTCATTAGAAAACCTTAAAAACATTTCTTGGATCTATTTCTCCTAAATTAGGACAACAAATCACATTTTTTAGATGAAGATAGGAACCCCACCACAAGGATTATGAATCTCATCAAAGTTTACTCCAATTAATCTAATCCATCAAAATGAGGACAATAACCTTTTTTTTTTAGAGGAAGAGCAAAGCCACCATAGAAATTATGAATATTGAGCATCTTTCTCAGACCAAATTCAATAATTGAGAATTATAAACCCATTTTTAATGAAAGCTTGGAGCCTTACCTATAAGAATTATAAACCACGCCCTTTTTTAGATGAAGATTGGTGCCTCACTACAAGTATTGCCTCGATCAATGCATAAAGTCATGCCTCTTATATGATGAATTTTTGGCTCCTCTTTTAAGAAATTGTAGTTTTTTTCTCGACCGCCATGAACAAGGGAAGGAGGATTTTATAGGAATTTAAGTAGGGAAAGGGAGATTTTATAGATCATTATGAACTTGCAATCCCGTTTCCCTTGTCATTCAAGTCATATTTGATAGTTTAGACGTAGGCTTCATTTGGGAACTCCTTAAAATAATGTTTTAGTACAAAAATTAAATCTTTTGTACCAAAAAACAGTTTAAAAAAAAGTAATAAGAAAGTCATCCCAAACGAAGCCTTAATTTTAACACTTTCAAGTATAAATGGAATTGTAGAAGGCAATTTTGAATAGTTCTAAATAGTACTTATTTAATATTTTTTTTTGTCACAATGAATGTACCAACTTTAATGAATAGGTAAAATTATGATTGGAGGATAATTAGTTGATTCATTATCTCTAGGGGAGGTTTACATTGAAATCTAGAGAGTAATTGTACTTCATATATTATTCATAATTGTGATGTTACATTTAAAATTTTTCAAGACTAAAATTATTTTTGGGCTCATAGGAGAGAGAATTGATAGATCATGAACAAAATCATCCAATCAAGTATGAATCCCGATATAATTTTAATATTTCAAAGCACCTAAATAATTGATTTGAATTTTTTTAGAATTAATCATGCATGAGATCATCTAAACTCTATTTTTTACAAACCAATAGTCAAATATGTAGCTCAGAGAGACAAAATCAATTATGCAAAGAGCAATCTGGTCTAAGTTAAAATAGAATTAAATTTAGCACCTATAAGTGTAATCGCAAATTTCTTAATTTTAGGTCATTTAATTCGAGGGTTAAATGTCCTCCAAATCTTAAGTGCATATAGTCAAAATGAACATTTCAATGAGACAAATATTACAAATTTGAACATACTCAATTATGTGATCATTAAGATATGATAATTTATTTATATATTCATACCTTCAATGGAGCATTCAACATTATGATAAAAATTATCATAACACTTCTCCAAAAATCTATAAATAACTTTTATCTTAGCACATTCAAGAACAATTTATATGACATAAACTTGAGCCTCACAGAGAATTTTGACTTGCTCAATTCCAAAGAAAATCCTTTTCTTTAAATATTTATCCTCATTTATTTAATCTCATATATATGAGATTTACACTCAAAAACTATATGAAAAGCATTATTAATTATAAAGTCAGTAATGATAAAAAATAAATCAACGATCCCATATATTATATATATGCTCTCTCTCTCTTCCTGCGCGCAACCTTCTTATAAAATCTTGCTGAAGAGCTTGCGGCCATTGGGAGGGTTATGACGGCAGCAACTCAGGCGTTGGATACAGCATGGATCTACAGGTATGACGTAATCTGGTGGCGGTGGTGCTTTAATGTTTATCACCACTTCATTATCTTCCGTCGTCGGAGGGTTCTGTGCAGCGACAGCTTTGCCTTGCTGCAGAAGGATGGCCATGCCTAAGAGAATTAGAAAGAAGCTGATTTGAACTTTTCGTGTTGCCATTGTTTACTGTTACTTTGCTTGATTGTTCAGAGTTTTTGATTGATCGATCATAATAAAGTATTCAGTAGTTTTTATAGGCGAGGACGATGAAGTTTGTACATGCTATGTGAGGAAATTTTTAGTTGTTCAGACGCCCAGCAGATATCATTAATAGAAAATTAATGACAATTAATTAACTACAAAATGATAAACTTGTCAATAAAAATAGCAAATAAGATAAGCTTGACGTTCAAAAATTAGGCCAATCTAAAAAAGAAACAAAAATATAAGATTTATCTAAGAAAACTGAAAAAAGATAAGAGGAACAGCTTTGTTTGGAACAGTTTCCTTGTTACTTCTTAAAATAAATTTTTAATACAGAAAATTTTCAAATTAAAAATTTCGGTACTGAAAAATTGATTTAGAAAACAATAAGAAAATTATGACCACGCACAAAAAATTGTAAAACAATAAAATATAAATTCTATTTGAAGCTAAATGCTGAAAATTATCCCCCAATAATTGCTATAGATCAAATATAGGCACAACTTCACAAGGAGTACTGATCCAGATTAAGAAAAACTAACGAGTCAAGAGCCAATAACCTGTTTGAATCACACATTGATGTTGGTAATCATCACAGCCTCCATGAACAAATCTCAGAAAAATTAGGCCCTCGAAGAAAATGGTGAAAATAGCACCAAGAGATACATTCCGAGAACGTGAGACCCACAATCCAGAAATGGCCATGCACAATGAGGAAGGCAAGCCAGTAACGTACAGTTAATAACAAAACCTTTAACTCATACAAGTTTCTTCCATTTACAAGAGGGAGGTTGGAGTTAGCACAATTAAAGATGAAAATTCTTAATGGAGAAGAAGGTTTTACCTATCCAAGAGCAGGTGGAGAAGGGTTGATGAATGGGAAAATTATTACGTCCGGTGTTTGGATTCGTCGGGACATCAATCCAGACGCGTCATGTCACCCAGATACACTCGGAACCCAGTATATACGGGTGACGTGGCACATCTGGATTGGTGTTCTGATGGTCCGATCACCGGACGTAATAATTCGCCTGATGAGTGAGGGTTCTGAGAATCAGAACAAGAAGAAAAGGGTGGTTATCACAAGTTGAAAGAGATAAATTGGAATTGCTAATGAAGTCGCACACTTTAGCATTGAAATTGAAGTCAAAGCAACCAACAACCTACTGGACCATTCAGCCAGGGATTGGAGAAGAAGAAAGCTTACTATTTTTTAGTATGTTGAAGGTCATGCGAGGTCCTTTTTTCCAAGCCAAATTATCTGAGTTTTTCCAAAACTAAGAAGATTCATAATTGGATTTCTTCTGAATATATCACAACTCCTCAATCAGCAATCCAAAACCCATAAAAACATAATCTTTAGTTCCCTAACATTCCAAATATTTGTTTTCGAGTTCCTCGTTATTTTTTTCCAAAGAAAACTTACATTAGTCAAGGAATTTCAGCCATAAATCCGTCCAAAATATAATCTTCCATTTTACAACATTCAAATCCGTCCAAAATCCTATTAACCCTGCATTATAGTGGCTTCAGAGCTAAGGGATCCCAATAAGTTAAGGTCAAGTAGCTTGAAGATATATATCGCTTGCAGTAGAAATTGAAAATTTTTAAGTCAAAATCTAATTTTTCAAGAACAAAAGAGATTGTGGTACCTTGCAAATAGGATTTATTTTTCTTTAATAAATGTTGTTATTTCTATCATCCCAAAGCTTTAACCTTTCTTATTTAGTAGTTTATGTTAAAAAAATTACGTGTTTTTTTTGGGACATTTTGGTCATTTAAGGCAAACTCACACACACAACGCATACACAAAGACTCGAACCTTAGACCTCTTGATTGAAAGCTTAAGCTCTCAACCAACAGGCCAAGGCGAGCTGTGTTTGTGTGAAATTACGTGTTATTTGACAACTCTATAGAAATTTTCTTTCATCTAAGTTATCACCACGACCAAAAAATTACGTGTTATTTGACAACTCTATAGAAATTTGCTTTTATCTAAGTTATCGCCACCACCAAAAGACTTAATTTTACATTTGTGTGAACCTACCAAAACTTAACATTTTATTTAGATTCCTTAAATAGAAAATGCGTGTTCCACAAATAAAAATCTTACCTTGAATTAGAATTAAACAAAATAACTAGAAATTATATTTATGTGGTCATCATTTAAGCTTCATATGCTTCTTAGTAATTATTAGTATTTGAAAAGATTGTTTGCTTTACAAATTAAATTCATAAAATATTAATTTTGTTTTGCATGCATTAATTTTTTTTTTTTTTTTTTTTTGAAAAATTTAGATCATTTAAGGCAAACTCACACACACCACGCATACACAAGACTCGAATCCAAGACCTCTTAGTTGGAAGCATAAGCTCTCAACCAACAAATCAATGTGAGCTGTGTTAAATATATTATATTAAATGTGATGCTTTTAAGGCTAAATATAATTTTACCAAAAAGACCTAAATCTTGACTAGTATAGCCCACCTACCTATATATAAATATGCTTTAAATTAAACTTTTTAATTATTATGCCATGATTTTAAGAGAATTTTAGGATGGGGGTGTTTATTGACTTGCGTGGAGAATTATGCAAGATAAATGATCCAAATCTTTATACAAGATTTTATTTTATTAGGCCTCTCACTTGCGCTACATTCAATGCTAGAGCTATAAGTTTATTTCTAGTGGGGGCACAAATTAATTCCATTTTCATTAACTAAGATTCTATTAATTATCAAGAAAAACTTTTGATTGTAATATCTTATGTAATTTGTTTTCAAATAAAAATTAGAGCTTCATGAAAATAAATACAAATAATAAATGTGATTAAATATACTTCCATTTTAATTTTTTTAATAAAGAATAAATAATATGAATATAAAAATTTTATAAAGTTTTTGGGGGAGAGAGGGACAATGCTTTTGAGGCTAAATAGAATTTTATTAAAAAAAAAAACTAAGTTTTCTAACAAGAGTTTGAAATTATACCTTCTTGACTGGTATGACCCACCTCTCATCAAAGGGTCTTAAATTAAACTTTTTTTAATTATTCTCTCATGATTTAAAGAGAATTTTGGGATGTCCATGAGCATGTGTGAAGAATTGTGTATGATAAATAACCTTTTTTTTTTTTTTTTTGGGAAAATAAATGACCCAAATCTTAATCTAAAGCTTTGCTTTATGATCTTATCATAGGCCTTTCTCTTGATTCTACATTCAGTAGTAGAGCTAGAAATTTGTTTCCGATTGGAGTACAAATTAATTTTTTTATTAACTATGCTTTTATTAATTATCAGGATAAAATTTGGATTATAACATTAAAATATAATTTATTTTCATATAAAAATGAGAACTGCAAAGAGATGAATAAAAGAATAAATATGATTAACTATACTTATATTCTTGCTTCCACTTTTAGAGAATAAATATGATTAACTATACTTATAACATTAAAATATAATTTATTTTACAAAAACTATCCCTCATTAAGAGTGTTTTAATAGGTAAAATATTTTAGAGATATTATCACAACAGACATTTTGAGAGATAAAATATCAAATTTCCCGAGCTTCACACAAATTCTAAAGTAAACTCGTTGCCCTAAACCCTAAAAGTCCATCCCAACCAGAGTAGCTTATCCAATCGAGGCTAAGGGTTTGTTTGAGACAGTTTTTTAATACTTTTTAAAATAATATTTTAGTTAAAAATTTTTTTGAATTAAAACTTTTTATACTAAAAAGCTGTTTTAAAAAATAATAATAAAACTATCCCAAACGAAACCTAAAAGGGAGTCTGACCAAACTATGCCTGTAGGCTCACTTGTTTCGGCAAGGCAACTGCAATCAATTTAGGCTTCATTTTGGATAATTTTTTAAATGATTTAAAAAAAATTATAACAAAAATTAAATTTTTTGCACTAAAACATAATTTTTATACCAAACCTCTATTTTAAAAAATAATAAAAAAATCGTACTAAATGAAACCTTAATCAATTACAAAATTGCACTTAAAAAAGCACTAAAAATGCTTAAAATTATAGTCCTTTAATAATTTTTTAAAAAAATTAAACTTTAATGGAGTGAAAAATCAATAAATAACACAAAAAAAAAACTTTATATGTTAGCATGAATGATGAGCGTTTTTTATGTTTTAGATTACTAAGGATATAAATTTAAAATTATTTCTATTTTTACACTTTTACTATCAGAAAAATACTTTCTAACAGCTGTTTCAAAATATTTATAAGAAAATAGCTAGCTTCACACCATTTCTAAATAACTATTCATACAGGTAAACAAAAAAATCATCTATCCTGTTTTCAGAAGCAAATTTGAAACAAACTAAGATGTCAAGCTCATTTTCAAAGACTCTCCACAGCTAAAAAAATCCTTCAATTATTTATGGTAAATACTATTGAAGATCATACGATGCAATCCTTAAACTATGAAATTTACTTGAAGAGTTTCCTGAATCCATTGAAAATCGTAAGAGCTCTTAACTCTCCACTTCTAATGTCCCGCAACCTTCTCCTGAGTATCTGCATTCCATGTAAATTCCAAAATAAATATTATTGTAGTCAAATTACATAGTTAAAAAAAAATTCATCAGCTGAAGATCAATCTGTAGAGGATTTTATCAATGGGATTAGCTACTTACATACTGTGCACGAAACAGTATTCTGCGTTCACTCGTGCACAGAGCTACTGCAAGCTGTTTCAATAGTAGTCTTCTATTTGCTTCTTGTGCATTTGTTGTTATAGGATCAGGAGGACTACCACCCTTGAAAGTTCAGATTAAAAAAAAGTCAGATTCATAGCTCTCAAAAGATAAATTATTAGTTTAAAAAATTCAGTATAATGTCATAAGTAGATTTTTGAATTGTTTGTAAACCTTGCAACCATTTTAATATTGAAACATTAAGATTATAAGGAATTTGCTTCTAAGAAAACCGTTCCAAATGAAGTGGGCGGCTTTCTTCTTGCTTCTTGAAGCGACTTTTTAGTACAAAAATTTTAATTTTTGTACTAAAAAGCTACTTTAAGAAGCAGTAAGAAAGCTATCCCAAACAAAACATAAATCTTAAGACAGCACCTTAATTCAGTCTATTCATTTTCTACAAATGCAAGCCATTTTTAAATAGCATGTCTTCTGAAAGTATATCAAGGTACAAAAATTGCTTTTCTCCACATTCAAACTGAAATCAAGGTACAAAAATTGCTTGCCGAAAAGTTCAATCAATAACTAAAAGGAAGGCATTCAGTTATGAAGAATGCAATTGCAAAAATTAGAAGGATTTTTTTTGCATTAAAATAGTTTTCAAGTCTGATACCTCTAAGAATTTGGAGTATTTCGATATGCTGGATTCACAGCAGTCCAATATAAATTGTAGAGTTTGCTCTTCAAGTTCAGGATAATTGATTTCCATTCTTGACTTGGTTTTGCCGGCCGCACAAGCAGCCATCTGCAATTATCAGAGATTAAAAATGATCAAATACTCTTACAACGTCACCTTCCAGAAGACATTGAGTTATAGAACAGGTAAAATTTTGGATTCATCCAATTCAGTGATTTCCAGATTAGTCAAAAATGAGCCTCAGGAGATGTTCTGAATTACTTACAAATATACTTTACATATATTTTATATACTAAATATTTGAAAACTCAAAACTCATGAATTCCCTTTACACTCCTAATAGCTCAAAACAAACAGCCTTAAATCATAGCCGACCATGCATATTAGCAAATTTGTATGGCTCTGCTCACAACAATAAAGTACAATATTACAACCTAATTTTTACCAAATTGTTTTCAAGTCTCCAAAAATAAGGAAACAGAAGTCATAAACGCTAGAAAGTGCTTTTTCTAAGACGGGAAAAGCAAACCTCATCAAATCGTTGCCTCATATCAGAGGAGCTAACAACAAGGTAAGCATACGCCATCATTTCCAGGGACCAGCCAGTGATCTGCATAGGAAACTGCTGAGGCCTGCTCATTTAATAAAAGGAACATCATCATACATAAATATCTCAGCTGTTCAAATGGTCTACAGCAGCATGGATACAAGTATAATTAACCATTCATGTCAAAAGTATTATTTAGAGAACAGAACTGTAAATGCCGATTGAACCCACTTTATCTCCTTTTTTGAGTGGACAACGCTAACTTCAACAGAAACACAGTTAAGAGACTTCTCAATGAAATTATTACAAGTCATTTTCACAAGCTTTAATGTGAGAAGTCATTTTGTTGGAAAAGGGACTCAGAAGGCTCACTAACAAGCAATCATGGTAAAGCTCCCATGAATGGGGAAGATAGCTGACGTAATTTTACAGCTCTGAAGTTTTTCAGCTAACGTAATTTTACATTTTAATATATAATAGGTTTCAAAGAACTACACAATGAGCTGGTTACAAAGTTTTTATGAAGAGGCTGAAAATTGGGATGTTGCAGTGACTTGCGACGGTGCAATCAGATAATAGCCTGTGCTGGTTTGTAATATGATGTTAGAAAATCTATTTACTCCAACAAAAATGCGGTTGTCCAATCAAATTTTGGTTTCTACTAACGTATATTGGGCGTGCAGTTCCAAATTATAAAAATAAAAATTAAAAAAACAAAAGGGCAAGAAAATTACGAAACTGTCTTCATAAATGCAATCACCAATAATTTTGCTCATTGGAAGTTAGGATTTGGGGAGAGAACCTAGAGACGGGAAAGAGAGGAAGGCTCTCTTCATTGAATAAAGTAATAAACTGATTGATGGGCGCTAAAACATGAATAGCCAAAGAAAAAATAAAATGGATAGTTTTAGGAACCATGCCTCTTTCAATCAAAGAGAAATCATGTGGATAGAGAAAGAGAAGGGTCAATAATTCTGCTTCCGGTAAGACTGAGGATGCACTCGCAATGGGGGAGAGAGGAGAGAGAAAGAAAATATAAAAATAATTCTTAATTTCAATGCATAATAATAATGAAATAGAGTTTACAATTCAAAGTTAAAACTAATCCTATCATCTAATCCAAATTAAAATCAATTTTTATCATCTAATTGAAATTTAAAAACCAATATTAACCACAAGAAAACTTTCTAAAACTAAGATCATCCAAAAGGATCATTTCTACCTTATTTAAATAAAAATAAGACTAATATGTAAACACAATTTAACTTAATAAATCGATTTGATTCAACCTAGAGTCTGGTCTAGCGATGGTTTTAATTTGGGTCCATGTGTTGCATCACACCTCCTAGCACATAGAAACCTGACCACTACCCATCTCCCCTCCTCCAAAATCAACCTTACCAAAGACTGATCTGATAGGAAATTCGTGCATGATAACTAGAGCAAACCGTGCTGCAATCTGGAATTTCAGCAAAAATAAAATAGAAATCTGGAAATTTGTGGTGGTAAATCACCAAGGAACTTGATAATTGGTGAAGATGCAAGAAAACAATCAAGATACAATAGATCTTCAATTCGAGAGGAAGATCCTTCTCTCCCAACTTACCTAGACACCGCTAGAGACCAAAACAGCGAGAACAAAACAGAAAAAATCAGTCTAAGTCACGATGCCCTAATCCCACGGAAAACCTACTCCTTAATACAAACAATCTAAAAGGAAATCTCTAAACAGTCCCTACATTCAAATTTCCCTCCTAAATCCCTCCCAAAACCTTCCTAATAGGCGCTATTGGATCCCACGGTTTGAGCGGCACATAAGGCTGTTCCACTTTTTTTTTTTTTTTAAAGGCTGTTCCACCTTGTGTAGACCTGGCTAGTCCATTGCAGACCGGCTGGATCGATCCAATGACTGATCCATCATTATCCCATTTACATTAAATGAAAGAAGGAAAGTGTTGATTTCAATTTGTGTTTGTTAAGTGTGGAAGGAGTAGAGGTAGTTTGCTAGACAATAGTGTGTTGCCTCAGGAAAACACTAATGAAAGGGCAAGAAGCGATGAGCCGGCTCAGTTGGTGATAGCACTACAAAGGAGATGGTTTTGGTAATGCATTATAGGAGGGAGAGGTGGATGGAAAGAGCATAGAAAATGCACAAAGCTCCTGCTAATGCAGAGTTTGGGGAGGGGTTGATATAAGTAGCCTTAAACGTTAATTTTAGGATATTTCCATGACTTGAACATAGAAGCATCATATTATGCTAAAGAATCTTAAACTACTCCAGATCTGGTTATGAACTATTACACATGGAATAGGCATTTTCAGATTGCAGGATATGTGTGGACCAATTAGAGGACATTGTAGCAATGTTGAAGCCCAATCCTATGCTTTCTAGAGTGGCTTAAGAAAGTAATGGGAGAGGTGACTCGTGGTAATGGCAGCCACTAAGAGATCTAGAGGAGCAAGTGCAGTATTCAGAGAGGGTAGAAGTAATGGAAGCAATCTCAACCTAGAGACAATCATTGGCACCATGTTCAAGAACAGCTAGCGTTTGACTCAATAATTAGCAAGTTTCTCTCATTTTACAGTCTAATTTACATCATGAGCCAAATGCGAAAATAGCTAGGCTCTTTTACATTCAACTTTATAACAATTTTAAAAATAAGTAAAAACAAAAAACAGAAAATGCCCATGTATACGATTGAGGGTGCATGCATGCTTGTACTTGTTTCTGCATGTGTGTGTGTGTGTCTATATATATATATATATGTTAGACATTCAATCTTGGTATTCTCTAACAGCTTGTAAGATTAACAAATGAGATGAACCCAAACAAATCTTGCACATTTACACCCTGATCATTTAAAAGGGTAATTTAGACCAATGAGAAGAAACCTAGGTCACTAAAAGGCATTAACTTTAGCACAACGATAAAATGGGCTACATACTGGTCTTTCTAAGGATGCAATTGCATTAAGATATATAAAACTTAAAAAAAAAAAAAGAAGATTTAGTATTTTGTAATGACCCAAGTAGCAAGCATGGAGATCACCATCATTACACAATAATAGGAACAATAATCTGAGGCTAAACCTAAAAATTGATGGTTCAATACTTACGTGGAGAGACCATGTTTCCTCAAGGCGACCACTTTCTCATTGTAGCATTTGTCATCCTTCTTAAGACATAAGGACAATTCAACTGAATCGTTTGGGTTTGTGCCCTCTTTTGGAACAAACCCATATGAAAGCAACAATTCTCCATTGGACTTTTTGCCATAAGAAATAAACACCTTCAAAATCAAATAATCTATTAAGAAAGAAGAAAATGAAACTTAAAACTCCCAATTGCAATTTGAGCTGATAAGACGTACCATACAGAGAAGGTACTTTCCAGCTCCATGTGTTATTTAGTTCGTTGTTAGCTTCTCCGAGTTATGTAATACTATCATAGGACTTTTTTTTAATTAAAGATAGAACTTAATATTTACCATATTTTCGTTTCAAAAAAATTGATATACTATTTAAAGTACAAAATGTTCAAGATACGTGAGCAAAACATTCAGCACAAAGCTAGATGAATCCTCATATTCTCCTGAAAAATGGTAAGCTACATGATATTACTAATTAAGGCATTTTCTCAAACTAATTAACCAACTATTACAGTTTCCAAGCCTCCAAAAATTCAAATAAATTGACACGGTTAAAAACTATATTGATAGACCAGATTGAGATGATGGACTTCTAACATTATTAAGTTTGTTTAAAAATAAAGAATGCCAATTTATTCACTTTCTGAATATTATAAGCAAACTCCGACATATCACATCTTGCTAATTAAACATTCGGATAGAAAGGGAGTCACGAAATGTTAGCATATGTGAATGATATAATTATAGTAAGAGATGATGAGGCACAAAGAAGTCTCTAAGTCGTGTTAGATCAAAGAATTTGAGATAATACAGCTAATAAAATTGAAATATTTCTTAAGAACTGAGGTAGATCACTCATATCAAGGTATCTTCATTTCACAACAAAAGTATGTCACAAATCTACAAAAGGAAACAAGAAATATGGCTTGTAATCCCGCTTATACACCAATTGACCCAAATCATAAATTATGAGAAGCAAAAGAACTTAAGGCGAACATAGACATGTACAATAAGTTGTAGGAAAACTTATGTATCTTGCACTTATGGGGCTAGATATAGCTTATGTTGTGTGTGTTAAGTCAATTCATAGATGAGCCAAAGGAGATTTACCTTTAGGCTATTCATTAAATTATTCGTTACTTGTAAGCTAATCCTACCAGGGGAATTTACTTAGAATAAACACAGTTTGTATAAAATAAGCAAAAAATTAGGACTTAAACACTACAAAGATGCTAACTATGTGGATTAACTTATTAATAGAAAATCTACCCCTAAATTTTACACCTTTCCTAGGCGAAATATTGTCCTATGAAAAATCAAAATCTCACAAATTCATTTGAGGAAAGAAATCAAGATCCTGCCATAGATTCATGGTAAAGATGGGGATTTATGACCTATTTTAAAAATTTTTATTTATTTATATTACTGTAAATATTTTCTTTATTCGTTCTTAGACCAACCTATACATGCTAACTTGTATCTAATACTTTCTGGAATAAGAAATAATTATTTCTTCCCTTAGTGTGATCCACAGCATGTTCCCAAAATCAGTTTTCACTCAATATTACATATGATAAAACAATATATCCCTCCCTAAGGCCAGCAAATTTAAAAACCATTTACCTGTTCACCAGATTGATAAACTCGATCAGTGGAAAAAACTATTCCTCTTGATGATTTATCATAGTCCAAGAATGTTTCTACCTGAAACAATCGGAAAAGAAACTTGGATTAAGAAAAACAATGATAAATAAGAACATTCTGCAAGTTCATCATAATTATGAAATAGCAATAGCATAGTCATAACAACAGAATCCAGTGTTCTACAAAGACATAGAAACAAAAACTTTTTTTTTCATAGGTACCGGGTTAACTGCCGCTTATAAAAAAAAGTCTATATTCTGAAAAGTTAATCATATTGTTGACCCGTACACTCAAAACACGCGAAAAATGCAAAATCGGTGAATTAAGTGACGCAAGCATCGGAGCGGCGCGGCGCGGCGCATCACTTGAAGAGTCAAACAACCTCTGATCGCCAAACAGATTGTGCTATTGTGATCAGAGAATCTAATTCGACTAGGGGGGACCCCTCACAGTCAAATCGAGCGAAAATGGTTGAAACTGGCGACCAACGCCCGAAATTGATGCGCGTCTCTGCTCAAATGTCTGATCGCAAAATGGACTTTGTTGTTTCTTTCAAAACTCCGACAATACCAAAAAATGACTATAAATTTGTTCAATGAAAGTCATGCAAGGAAATCGTCGCGCATTCCGAGGCAAAATGTGGATTAAGATAAACGACGCGTAAATCGAGGCAATTTTGAGTGATTGACTCATTTATGTCATTTAATAATAATAATGATAATGCAAAATAATTATTATTTTTTAAATCAAATCCTCTGACTCTGATCAAATCCCCAAAATCTCGCAGAAATCCTGCTGAAGCTAAAGCCTTAATCGTTGCTATGCCTCCTCGAGCGAAGTTCTGCCCCTTCATAAAAATGAGAACGAAATGGGGACTCTTCGTTACCCCTCCGCCCCTGCTTCTTCGACTTCTTCCATGCATGATCCCCTTCGCTCAATCGACCCAGCCTTGTCAACCAAAGCCACTTCAACCGGCCATTGACCTCCAATCGGATCCCTTGATCCTTCCAATCTTTCGTCTGCAACTCAAGCCATCAATCATCCGAACCACATAAGCCGGACTCTCTACCACCGGATCTGCAACACTCGTACAAGCATACAAAAGGCGTCTACAAGCATCTGAATAGAACGTTGCGTACATTCAAATGATAGTTGCCCACACAACTGATTAGTGCCGAACATTTTAAAATAACCCCCTTCATGCATTGAAATAGGCATAATAATTTATGCAAACATATCACTTGGTAGAACAATATGCATTATGCTACAACAATGTACCACATTTATATGCCAACATAGTACGCATACATGTATTATCATTATGCAAGCAAATAGGTGATACATAAATACATCACACATAAATGTCATATACCATTGTATCAGGCCAATACACAACATGCAAAATATCACGCAAATAAGATTAAACAGCGTGCAAATGCAAAATGCCAACATACATGTATGCATGTAAATATATAGGTGTATACGTGAGCATGTAAACATGCAGATAAAAGTGCAAAGGTGTATGCGAGCACGGAGATATGTCATATTCACCTTCTACATTACATGCAAACATCCATCATATAAATGCATCATGCAAAATGCATGTAAAAGTATACACCCGCATGGGCCTTGGTGAGGATGTTGTAGATGCACACGTGACGTCTGAGGATGCTGCGCAGGTCAAGAAATGAACCTAAATTCAAGCCCGAGCCTCCTATGTGAGTACATAAGAGTTGACACGGCTCGAACTATCGAACAAATATATAACTATGGCATTGACCAAGATATATATTTTGTACATTCATATTAAGCCTTCAAGGTCTATAACAAGAAAACTTCACTAATAAAAGAATAAAGCCGACAACGAACTCTATTCTCTGTTGGGAAGGAGACAAAGCCAACAAGGTTCAACTGATAAAATAAAATTGCCCATAAAAACCCCGATGAAGGTTGTGTTGATAGAAAATCCCAACAAGAGGGGACCACGAACATTTAAAGATGCCTCCCAAATGCTCATAAAAATTCAAAAATTTAAAATTCACCCAATTAAGATATTTCAAATGAAACAAATCATCAAATGCTTAAAGCAAAATTCATCCACCATCTATAACAATTTGCCGATGTGGACAAATATGAAAATTACTTCAGCTCACAAAGAGCTAATGTCCGATCAAGAATATCAATATGATTCATTCTCAAATAGTCTCTTACTAGTAAGGACGTGGCACATGTCCTCTAACCGATGGTTCCGCCGCCAAATGACACCACAAGTAAACGGTTATGATCGGGACCCTCTGAACCGGGTGATTTTTCAGCCAAATAACACCCCTAAATTACGGTTATGGTCAGAGCCCGCATGTTCCCCAATGGCTTCAAATCCTTAAGGTATGAATCAACAGAATATAATCGATAGAGCACAAAGTCCTCTGTTAGCAAGGTGGATTTAAATGTCCCCTTAGGTAAATATTCACCTCATGTCTACAAGCTATGCTTGGACGAAACAACCCATGGCTGCCGACAATGATACTTCTATTAGGTTGGTCGACTACTTCATCTGACTAAGTAGACTAGGGATTATGATGACCCAGGACGAAAAAACCATGGGATCTTGATCGGGTCTATCATCAATCCCGCCATCATCTACTTTTAAGTATAAGGTGGTAAAGTTCTAATTTTAAATATTAAATTTCAAATATCAAAATCATACTACTACTATAAGCCAGATACTATGCATCTGTTTGACGACTAGCCTTAATCAAAAGTTCTCTCTCGTTATAGGGAGGGGTAAATAACTATAACGGCTTGCGCCTACGATGCAAGCAAAAATTTGGGAAAAGCCTCAAATTTTTGCAAGCAAAAACACACGCTTCCCACGATAAAAAAATATACGAAATTCTCAAAAATACGACAAACTACAATTTTTTATAAGATGAAAGACTTACAAACTTTGACACAAACATAAAAATACACCTAAAGTTGCTTTATTGGATTAAGAAGAATGATACAAGTGACGTCGATCTTGCGGAGAGAAGAAAGGGGTTAGAATACCAAGACGAAGAAAGGACAAGCTCGCAAGCTTTTCCAAGAAGAAAATCCTCTCAAGTTTTTGGCTCCAAAAATCACATCATAACACACTTTTAACTTTGCCTAAACACCTTATATTTATAGGAGAAAAGAGGGCAGCCAAACAGCCCCAATTATTTCCAATTTATAAGCAAAAGAAAGAAGCCAAACAACCATTCCAACTCCAACCAAAACCAATCAGGTTTGGGGAAATGAAAGGCCAAGGGTCAGCCACAAAGCAACCTAAAAAAACCACCCAGGAATCGGTTATAACATCCATGGGACAGCAACCAGGAACACAACCGACAAATAGAGAAGACCCAATGGGCAGCAGGAAACAGAACCGGTAAAAAGGAAATCCCAAAGGCCAGCCAGGTAATAGAGAGCAATCAGCACAGCAAGGGGAATGAACCACACTTCGGAAACAGCACCAAAGGAGAAGAAAACGAAGGGGTAAAGAGAAGGGAAAGAGACACAAGTCCACTCCACAATAATGAGCTATATAGAAGAATACCTTTACGCATTAATAAGCTTAACATCAACTCAAGCATTTATGAGCTAGATCACAAGTAGATCCCAAAATTTCAGCTCAAAACCAAAGCCGCTAAAGCCCAACCCAAGAGCAACCAAGGCCCAAACCGAGAGACAGCAAGCAGCCCAAAGAACAAAAAGACTAAGTTGTTTTGACCCCCCCCCCTTGCTTACATCAATTCTCCTTCGGTTGAAAATGCTCATCTCCCGATGAGTTGTCATTAGATTTCTTCCGAGGAGGCAAAGCATGCGCCTCAAGCTCTTGAATTTTTGTTGCATACCTTTTCAACATCTTGTCTTGCTCTCGCTTGAATTGTTCTTGTAGAAGTTGTTTCTTCTTCAAATAATTTTTCGTACTCATATGCAACCACAACTGAAGTTTGCATATCTCATTATGCAGGGGATTTGTTGAACTTCCTTCCGTCGAAATCCATCTGTCTATCGGAAGTGGGACTTCAAGATCTTTTGGACTGCATTCTCCCACAACTGACTCAATTTTTTTTTCCATTTTTTTAAACACTTAAAAAAAACACGAAACAAGACCTAGGAACAAACCTAGGCTCTGATACCAAATTGATGCAAGCAAAAATTTGGGAAAAGCCCTAAATTTTTGCGAGCAAAAACACACACGCTTCCTAGGATAAAGAAAATACATCAAATTCTCAAAAAAAACAACAAACTACAATTTTTTATAAGATGAAAGACTTACAAACTTTGACACAAACACAAACATAAAAATATACATAAAGTTGCTTTCTTGGATTAAGAAGAAGGATACAAGTGACGTCGATCTTGCGGAGAGAAGAAAGGTGTTAGAAGACCCAGACGAAGAAAGGACAAGCTCGCAAGCTTTCCTAGAGGAAGATGAAGAGGTGGAACAAGCTCGCAAGCTTTTCCAAGAAGAAAAATCTCTCAGGTTTTTAGCTCCAAAAATCACATCATAACCCACTTTTAACTTTGCCCAAACACCTTATATTTATAGGAGAAAAGAGGGCAGCCAAACAGCCCCAATTATCTCCAATTTATGTGCAAAAGAAAGAAGCCAAACATCCATTCCACCTCTAACCAAAACCAATCAGGTTTGGGGAAATGAAAGGTCAAGGGTCAGCCACAAAGCAACCTAAAAAAACCACCCAGGAACCGGTTATAACATCCATGGGATAGCAGCCAGGAACAGAACCGGCAAATAGAGAAGACCCAATGGGCAACAGGAAACAGAACCGGTAAAAAGGAAATCCCAACGGGCAGCCAGGTAACAGAGAGCAATCGGCATAGCAAGGGGAATGAACCACACTTCGGAAAGAGCACCAGAGGAGAAGAAACCGAAGGGGTAAAGAGAAGGGAAAGAGACACAAGTCCACTCCACAATAATGAGCTTATAAAAGAATACCTTTATACATTAATAAGCTTAACATCAGCTCAAGCATTTATGAGCTAGATCACAAGTAGATCCCAAAATTTCAACTCAAAACCAAAGCAGCTAAAGCCCAACCCGAGAGCAAACAAGGCCCAAACCAAGAGACAGCAAGCAGCCCAAAGAACAAAAAGACCAAGTTGTTTTGACCCCCCCCCCCCTACCTACATCAAACTCCCCCCCCCTTCCCTACATCAGCCTATAGGAAACCTGAACTCAGATTATGAAGTCCTGACAAAAATGAGGGTGAAATCTTTGGGTGATGTCTTATTCACAATCCAATCTGCCTTCTGAAAATTTGCCTCGAAACTTGTTAAAACTCTCCTCGACGACCCAAAAAAAAAAAAGAAAAGGGTCAGTGGAGAGGCTGGGACGCTAATTTTTGGAGCCCACGCATATGCAACTAATGACATGATCATGCATTCTCAGGAACCATTTCAGCCAACTTAGCTAGCAACAATGAATCATAACAGCCCAAACCATGACAAAAAATCACTTATTTGGCCAGCTACGCTGTGGTTTGTTTTCACTATTCTGGGAGAGAGCAGGGTTGCTAATAATAAGAGATCATCGGATGGAAGTCGAATGCTGCTCTGCTAGTTGAACCGTTGAGGGAACCATTTGTAGGGGCTGATGTTTATGTTAACAGTACTATCATCACTGCGCTATCCTAAGCATCTGCAATGTGATGTTGAAATATTCTAGTTGAGCTGGTGAACCTATTCACGTGTAGAGAAGATGACACTCCCCGCTACATTTATTTCATAATTTTGGAGCCCAGTGAGGTTATTTTTCAAATGCGTTAGACAATCTGTGTAAGCCTATGACTTTGACAAAAAAGAAAACACATGCATAACAAAAAGTAATGACTATCACCAGCTTCATTCTACACCTTTCCAGTACAATGACAAAAAAATGATCAAATATTTTATGCAGCTAACAGATACTGCAGAACTTTCATCTTCATTTTCCATCAGCAAACATTCCAGCGCAATGTCAGAAAATTGATCTGATGCGCCATGCATGCAAAAGATACCTCTGAATTGTGGTTAAGCATATCTGCCCAAGGAACTAAGGCAACTTTTCCATCCATAGCCGATAAACGTACCTAGAAAGTGAAAACATTATCAAACTAATGAATATATATATATATATATATATATAATCAACGATAACAATAAATCCAACAACGGGAGTCATAATTGAGGACTAGAAAACTTTACCGAATTGACTAGCAATGTATAAATACTTACTAGACGAGAGAACAGAATGCCAAAGGACCATTTGAATGTGTCCAGGTTAAATACCTGAGACAAAATACAAGTACCAAGCATGGTTAAATAGAACTAAAGTGTTTTAAATTTTACATTGAATAACCAACAAAATATGGAAATTGTGGCAAGCATGCAAAGATTGGCCGCAAATCACTCAGCCAAACACCTTAAATTGGAGTAGGTCACTGAAATTTACTCTACGATTAGATCATCATCTAGCATCAATTTATCAGTATGATCTAAATCAAATACAAGAATAATAAATTTACGAGTTCATAAGTGAATGAAATTTCCTTGAGTACCTCTTCAGGAAATACCGTTGGGTGCTTCGAAAATATCCTGGCCCTTAAATCATTAAATCTACATGTGCAACAAGACAATTGTTTTTAACGCTACCTTAAATGCTCAAAAAACCAAATAAACTTAAAATCTTTAAAAAGTAAAAAATGTGAGTGATGAAACATGCACAAATGACAGTACGGGCAAAATAAATAAATCAAAAGATGGATAATAGCTCACACTCCCGTTACATCAGAATCCCGTTCAATTGCTCTGATCCTAATCTGTGAAGCTACCAAATACATATCAAGTTCAGCACGTGTCCTGCAATGATATATAAAAGCTGTGGAGAAGAAATCTAAAATTACATTCTTGAAGAGAACAAAGTAATTTGCATTCTCTATGAAATTGTCATCATTAGCAACTCCATCTTCTTCTAATTTTGAAGTTTACTCAGATTTAAAGTTTCTAACATACCAGTACAACAGTGAGTAAGGCTGCCTAGGCAAGGCCGAAATGTATATACTCCATCTTGAAGAATCTCTAAGACTAGCTTCACTGATCAAGTAGGTGGCAAGCAAAGGCCAATCAGGAACAGAATTATTCCGCATCACATAACCTGCTTCTGTATTTGTCCACTCCTACAAACAGGATTAAAAGTAATTGGAAACTCAAAAAGGCAAAAATCATATCTGAGAGATTTGAGTACACAGATATTCCTCATGAAAATAGATAAAAATATACTAGAATATAGCAACAAATCTCAAAAGTACTTAGGCAGTAATAAACAAAAATTAATCCTATTTGTTAAAATAAAACATGATCATCTATCTAAAGAGTTTCTTCCAAGAAAAGTACAGCACAATAAGATAAAAAAACAACAGAACAATCAAAACTAAACCAACTGCCTGAAATATTGTTACTCATTCGTCATTCCAGCACACCTTTAGCTAGTTCAGGTCTTCAATATGTCTCAAGTCCTATTAATGCAGTCAGATATACTAAAATAAAAGGTGAGATATTGAAGGTTTAAAATTCACTATTGAGTTAATAATAGCCCCCACATCCTAAAACTCTCCACATAGTTAAGTAGTGATTCCATGATATGCTATCTTAACTCCATATGCACTATCTTTCACCACCCTAATACAAGATCTCTTCAGTATAGCAAAGTAAGAACTCATAAACATTTAGGTGACTTTCCGTGTAACCATTAGGAGTTAATGTGCTCATGCTAAAGCACTCCTAGAATGGGTGGCCTCCTTATGAATTTGCACCATGAGAACAAAACTGAAAGCTCAATGCTCAAACAAGTAATTCCTCAATAAATAGAAATTGATTTGTTACTTTGTGCTGAAGCCATACATGAGCTAGAAGATGGTAACAAAGTGTCAATTAAAGACAAAATACTAGATCTTGAGGCCAGTTCATGAACTCATTTGGTGCAAAACTTTATATGGTGAGAGCCACTTCTTTAACTCATTTAAGGAAGAATGCTACATGGGAGGAGCCACCTCTTAAACCTACAAGGGTCATCTACAAAATCCTATTAGATTGATAAATAGTTATAGACTAAACATAGTCTATAACAATTCACAGGGTTTAATTTAAAAATTTATTGATCACACAATTCCTAAATCCCGAAACAGATAGTCAATCAGTTTATCAGAATTTAGCATCATTTTTGTGAAACAGTTCTCAGATTGTAAACCTCTCAAGATATACTAAATCTGGATTTACAGGATTTAAAAAATCCTACTTCTAGCCAACCACCCCCTTGAAAAGAAAAGGGAGTGTCAAACAGACCGAATCTGCCGTGATTACGAGGGAAGGGGGGACAAAGAGGAGCTTCTCCCCCTTCCTGATGCTCTTGAGGGCGACGAGTCCACGCTCGCCAACGTCAACTCGCCGGATGTCCATCTTCTGGGGAGGAAGTCCCGACTCCGAGAGCCACCGCTGCAGCGCGAAAGCACTTTCGAGAGACTCGATCTCGCAGCCCCACGGAATGGTCGAGCTGCTGGTTCCCGAGGGCATCGGCTCGGCAGAGATCGAGCAGCGAGTGAGACGGTGGGAAGCACGGCCCGAGGCAGCGAAGCCATGTATGTTCGGTAGGACGGGGAGTTTAGGGAATTTTGGTAGGAATGAAGTGCAGAAAGCACTCGAGACTTCCGCCATGGCAAGCGAGGTGAATGGGATCTAATATTTAAAATTTTAATATTAAATATATCATCTATATATTTCATTCTTATTACCCATATTATCTTTAAATTTTAATATTATATATGTAAATAACATAAATAGTGGTATGTATATAAATCCCCGTAATTATAAATAATCGAACCCTATCTTTTTGTGCTTTTTATGCCAAATTTATATTAATTGATCTAAATATTAAAAAAATACAGTTTTTTAATTTAAACTTTTAAAACTAAAAATTTTTCTATTAAAAATTTATTTTAAAAATAATTAAAAAAATTGTCATGACAGTGTGCCGCCTTGTGGTGTTATTTGTGATTTGTAAGGATTCTTTGACTTTGTTTGTTTCGTCTTTCTTACTGCTTCTTAAAACTATTTTTTAGTACAAAAATTTTAGTACTAAAAAATTATTTTAAGAAGCAGTGAAAAAATTCGTCCCAAACGAAGGCTTTGTTTCTCTCTATTCTACCATGAAGCATTGCTCAACATTTATTGTAATTATTTAGATGATTGACATCCATTTAGATGTATTGAGTTCACATCTGTTTTGGATATTGATGAAAGCCCAAATCTTTTGATCTTTTTCTCTCTTTTGTTGGATGATACTGTGCATGCTTCTATTCACGACCCATTGATTACAATGGCAACTGTGATTTCTTAGCAATCAAATTAATATGCACAAACTTGATAGAGATTTGTGCAACAAATAACATAATAAAGTTAACTATCATATCATGTCAATATGACTTGTGAAACACTATGACTAAATAAAATATCTTCCAAAATATATATTATTAATGATTGAAGCATATAATAAATGCTAAGAAATAAGCCTTTTATGAGAAATGGAGTATTTATCTATTTCATCTTATTGAAATAGTTATCCATAGAGTTGCATAAACCATATTAATTCAATATATTGTTGTTTGTGCGCATAAGCATATATTAGTGCAATTTCATAATTTACTTTAGGGCCTCAAATTAATTTTTTGAAGAAAAAAAGGGAGAATAAAAATAGGTTAGGAGCTACCTTTATTAACATCAAGAGAGAAAAAAGTAAGAGAAAGAAGAGGGAAAAAAAACTCCAAAAACTTTCTTCATTAATTTGCATCGAAGTACACTACTTGTAAACTCTTGCACTCAATTTCACGTGTTGCTATAATTCTATTTGGTTGCTCGCACTTGTAAACCCCGCTTGGCATGTTCATGGGTGATAGCAAAGGCCCTAATGCGCTTGCAAGTTCTCCTGCTCTCATTGGCACCTATTGCTCTCCCTATCTCATTGGCCAATCATTCATTCCTTATTTGTTCCTATTTATACCCTAAGAGTAATGATTTGAGATATAATAAGCACATTATATGGAGAAAAGAAATTGAATCTATAAAAATGGTTAGACCAACTCAACTCAAAAGGACTAAATACTGGTCATAATAGCTATTGCATTAGGGTATCGCTTAGGTATAAGTGGAGCAGAGCTTTATAGAGCAAGACTTTGTGTACTTGCTCCAAGATTATTGTTATTAGAAATTAGAATCAAGCTATTAAGTGTAAATTAATAGCTTTGTTATTAGTGTTAATGGTGAACTAAATAAGATAAGCAAATTTATAATAGAATCTCGAGATTGGTGATAAGGAATGAGTGTTTCATGAGAGCTCACTAATACTTTTATATTTATCTTTATGTGATCGATCAATTAAGAAGCTAGAAAGAGTGGGAGATGATAATTTTTTTCAGTATTAATATGAGCAATTTGATTCTCTAATTGATTGAAGGGTGTATAATCAAGCCATTATCATTTTTTAGATGTGATATACCATTGTGTAGCTAATAAAGAAGGATGAATTAAAGAAGGTGCTATGCGTTTGTGTTATTAGAAAATTATTAAAATCTAAATCAATAGCTTTTAAGGTTGGTGTTAATAGCAATCTAAATAATAAAACCAGGAGATTGATGATTATGAATGTATGCTTCTTCAAGGTTGACAAATAAGTTTACATTTATCTTCATGTGATCGAGCAACTAAGAAGCTAGAAAAGATATCATCCTTCATTGCATGAAGATCATTGAATTATGAATCTTGACTTTTTTTTTTCACTATTAGACGAAATTTGGGGGTTATTTTAACGCTATTATAATTTTTTTATAGTTTCCTATGGAAAGTCATCCCATTATCATAGACAAACTCAGCATTGATCTCTTTATAAATATCTACCGCCCATTGTCAAGATCTAAAAAGGTCAACCTTCTCCAATTCAATTGAGATTGGCCCTCCTCCTTATTTTAGCAATTATCAACATCAAAAAACTCAAAAAACCCTCTAGTAATATGGGGAAATTAATAAGGCTTTATTTTTTTGGGGAACATCCTAATAATATCTTTTATATATGATGATAATGACATTTTGCTCACTTACACCAATTGCTCCATCCTAAACAACTGCATGTTCTCTGGCATTCAATAATAATGAATTCCCAAAGGCATTAAACAAATCCTCATAGTCACACTCCTCTTCATGCAGTTTCAATTCATATTCTTATGACATAAGACTCTTGAATATCAAAATAACTTTTGATGTACATTTCGATGCAAGTGTTAAAAATTTATTGAAAAATTCAAAAGTGTTAAAAATTTATTGAGTAATCTCCTAGAAATTATATAGATGAAAAATCGTGAGGCAATTAGATTAAAACTTAGAGTGTTACAAATAGTATCAAATTAATACACTACAAAAAAGATGAGATCAAAATATCATATAGGATAAAGTCTTATGTCATAAGAGCCATCTATTGAACCTATGTTAGGATAAAGTGCTATATAATGGGAGTCATCTTTAAAACTTGTAAGAGCAATATCTAAATTTAGATCTACTTGATATATGATTATGAGTTATGTGTAAGAGATTGATAATTAGTTAATTACTTGGGGGGATTATGAAATCCTTTAAATACTAAAATGAATTTAAACTCTTATACATTGTGGTCTTTTATTGTAATGATTAAAAACTAATTAAAAATTCCAAAGTTATGTGCTCGTATAAAATCACACATGGGAAGGGTGACATTATGGAAAGTTATAATAAAAGGATAAAAATATGAGGTTCTTAGACTAAAATGCATTATATCTCGATTAAGAGTTTGACCTATTGCATATGATTGTGTCACTAAAATATCTTTATGTAAGTTTGATGCTCCCTCTTAAATCAATCTAATCGCTTATACCACTTCATGCAACTTCAATGCTCTTCAAACATCATCATAATTATCAACATCATGAATTTCAATATGCTTAAATTCAATAGGTGAAGCTTTTCCATTTAAATTTAGGGAAAATAAGAGATAGTAAAGCCAAATAACTTCTGTAGTATGTGAGAGAAAAAACAAAAAACACAACACTATTATATGAATTAAAATTGATTCAATCTTGTGACCTAAATCCATTATGTATAAAGGAGCAAATATATTAGCAAGTCTCAAGGAAAATAAGAATTTGGTGGCTCAATTATATGAGAAATAAAGAGAAAAGGAAATTAAGAAATTGAAATCATCTTGTACTTCAAAAGTTTATCTAGAAGAAAACCCTTCTAAGACTTCCAAAAGGCCAAATAAAGTCCCCACCATAGGCATTAGAAGCATTACACTATTGATGCAGAATGATATAGTTACATTTATCAAGTGAAAATTAATTAGAGTTAAAGTTTATAATCTTCAGATTTGGATATTAGTTTTTCAATAAAAGAAAACTAAGGTTTCATTTAAGACGGTTTTTTTCTTTCTTTTTGAAGTAGCTTTATAGTTTTTTTTTTTTTTTTTTTTGAACTAAAAATTTTTTGTACTAAAAAGCTGCTTTAGAAAGTATTAAAAAAGCCACCGCAAATGAAGCCTAAACAGCATGCATGCCCTCTGAAAGAATGAAACTGTGCAGCATGCAGGCAACTTCAGCTCATTGATAGATATAGCAACATAGTATTTACCATCTAGTACTGTAAGCAGGTTGCTCATTGAAAATTAGCTAGCTCAAACTCTGATAGGATAATCATGCTTAAAACAATCTAAAACGAAAACTAAATTGAAATCAAACTAAGGCTTCGTTTGGGACAGCTTTCTTACTGCTTCTTAAAGTAACTTTTTAGTATAAAAATTTTAATTTTTGTACTTAAAAACTGCTTTAAGAAACAGTATCAAAACCGTCCCAAACGAAGCCTAAGTCTTCGTTTGGAACAGCTTTCTTACTGCTTCTTAAAATAAATTTTTAGTATAAAATTTTTAATTTTTATATTAAAAAATAGTTTTAAGAAGCAATAAGAAAGCCATCCAAACAAAACCTAAATCATTCAGTTTAATTTCTCTTTTTGAGGATTTGATACTTCTAGATTCAGTTTGGTAGCCAAAAATATTTGGTTTGAGAGGCAAATGGAATGACATGAGAGAATTTATTCCTGCTGCGGGGCATATGTTCTGAAAACTAAGAAATGTGTCACTTTAATCAAAGCCGTTAGAGCAAAACAGGATCGAGCCCAGCTGTGAATAGAAGAAGGATTAAGCTTCAGCAACTACTTATCATTTGACATGGTTTTGGGATGAAGCTCATCACAATCATGCAAAATATATGAAAACCAATCTGCAATGCTTCCACATAAATGGAGTGGAAGAAGGATTAAGCTACAGAAACTACTTATCATTTGACATGATTGGGATGAAGCTCATCACAATCATGCAAAATGTATGAAAAGGTTAAACTAAAAATAATATTGTAGGCAATGTACAAAACAAACTTTCTTTTATGTATAGGTATAGATGATATGATATTCCTGTATCAACTCAATTAGCTGAATCAACATAACCTTAAATAAGTTAATTAACCTAAGAACGATTATTTACAAAACACACTAGTTTTTTTATGACAAAACTCCTGCATTTATGCCAATGCAGATAAATAGAGATGCAAACAAAATATCAGTGTCGTACAAATAAAACTCAGTAGGAATTTAAGACACCAGAAAATGAATTGACAAATACCAATCAGTAAAAGATGCAATTTAACAACATCAGAATTACATTAGCCTTTGAATGGCTTGCCCCCGCGGAATTACAAGATTAAATTTGGAGGTTGCTTGGCAAAATTGATAATCAAATAGCCTACAATTTCTCTCTTCTATTTGCAAATTCAAAACTGAAGATAGAAGGGCAAGTAATCAATTTTAAGGATATTTACGAATCATATTCCCATCCTACAATGAAAATTGATGCACAAAAATAAGCTGTGCAGTAATTATGAAAAAAAAAAAAAAAATTACCTTCTTACTTCCAACCCAGGGACTGCCTTATCCCGGAAAAAACAAGTCCTAAAGACCTACCAATCATGCACACAAGAAAGAAAGATACAGCACTCCTTGCCTTCTCAAAAAAAGCTTTCACCAATGGCATCGCAACATCAGAGAATTCCAGAAACAAGCTGAAATAGTATCTCCTGCAACAAAAGGCGACTCATATTAATTCAGGACTTCAGTATAAACCATTCAACCAGTCTACATGGTTCTCAAGGAAAGAGCTGTACTATGTATCATACAAATGTAAAACAATGATATTATGTTCTAGACTACATTATAAACTCATCCTCAATATTGCCAGGTCAATATAAATTGGAAATGGACATGCAATTAAACCATTCAAACAATCGCACAATTCCAAACATGCTATTTGAAGTTCTGAATTTTTAGTCTGTAAAATTCCTAGCACTTCATGTAAACTTTACCCGCACAGCACTGACATGTTTACCACAAATCATAGAAGAATTATGCCAACTAAAGCTACTTACTTTTGCAAAGAAAACTTACTCAAATTCTCTATTTCATTCTAACATTGTATGATTCTCTCTCTCTCTCTCTCTCTCTCTCTCTCTCTCTCTCTCTCTATTTACTTATGTCTATCCCTCTATTTACTTTTAGATAAAGAACTTATGACGGCCATAAATTTCTATCTTTTATTATATATTTCACTCAATATAGAAGTTCAAGTCATGGAAATTATCTACAATTTTATCAAGTGTCTGATTCCAGTCTTGTCCAACATTTGCAAGGTTAAGCACATCAACCAAGCATCTTCATCATGTCATAGTTAATCAGTCACAGATGTCAGTATATCACATGAACGACTTCATAAACACGCATGAGGAGAGATTTCAATTATGGCAAATTTGGGTGTGCTTACCATCCAGTCAAAGCTTGCAATTCTTTGGTGCGTTTAACATTCAAGGAAAGTGAGCTGATCTGAACACAGTTCAATGCGGATGGAACTGCTTGTGTGGTGAAGAAGAGTTTTTTCCAAATAGATTTTGTAGTTTGACAATCAAGTTGATCATCCTTCTTTTGTCTGAATAAGACAAATAACTCGAAGCGGTCCTCATACAAAGAGACAACTGATTCAAAGTTCTGTTGTAGCCACTGCTTCAATACAACCTAATAATAGTATCACAGATTAGGAGAATATAAAAAAGAATGATGCATTTATTACTTCAAAATTCATCTGCATAGAATGATTATGCATAGAGGTTTCCTACAATCCATGATCCAGGTGAAATCATTTAAAGTTCAGAATTCAGGTTCTTATACCAGACTAAGGACAGAAAACACTATTTCATTCTGCAAAACAAATATATGATCAACTCAACTCTATTATTAGACAAGACTATGGCCTACAATTGCATTGTCCAACATTGAGCCAACGGTACTTACAACTTCAATTTTGCTGATTTCAAAATTAGGAAACTATCTGCCAACTAAACAGTTAACAGAAACTCATACAATAATAATATTAATAGGTCATATAGCATCGGCATTAGACAAAGAACTGCCCAACCCAGCACGTCAGGAAAATAAAGGTCCAGACTTAGCATGGACATAAAAATATGAGATGTGCGTCCAGACTGAACTCTGATGAATTCACATTGCAAAATAATTAGATATAGCTTACTTTTAGCTCATTAAAACACACTAAGAATTGATCTAGCGTTCCGATAGGTATTGGAACTAAAAACCTAAAAAGCAAAATTATAAACCTGATCAAAATGTATGGTTACAGGACATGGAGAGAAACACAGAACAAATATTGCATAACCAAATCATCCGCATCCCTACCAAGCAAATTGAGGAGATGGACATTAAAGTTTATCCATTAGCAGCTACAGTTGACAGAATATCCAAGCATTGGAGTACAAAAATATGGTAATTTACATGGACGATGATGCTAAAAGCAGCTAGAAGAGTATACATTTTTATAGTAAAGCAGCACTGCGCACCTCATTGCGTAATCTCTGAAGTACTCTTGTAGAAAGGGGGCATATTTTTAAGCCCAACGAATTTATTTCAATTGACATGTCACTATCAACAGAAATAAGCTCTAGATATATGCAAGCAACTGCATCAGCCAATGTTATCACCAAATCCTCTAGAATTTCAACCCCATGTTTAACAAGAAAGTTTGTGTCAAAACAGCATCCCGACCTGCTGAAATATAAACAAGAAGCCAATGCCAAATTATACTGAAAGCATATATTCATGATAGGCATTGAAGTCAGAGACTAAAAACATCATAGATATGTTTAGACCAGCAAATATAACTTTCAATGGATTACAGAATGATGGCTCTCAGGATGGCTTCAAGGAGGGAAATAGAAAGAATAATGTTACAATAATAATTAAAATTGTAGTAGTCTTAATAATGATAATAGAGAGAGAGAGAGAGAGAGAGAAGGAGAGATTTTACCAAAATGAATACTGTTTGACTCAATTTGCAATATATTCAAACTTTAATTTTGTGCATGAATTAATTTTAACCTTTAATATGATCCAAGTCTGCGTAGTTAAATTCTATTTGGAAATCTATTATTAGAGCTTTCAGATTTGAAATCTACTGTTTTCTACAAATATCGCAGGGGAAAATAACTGATTCTATTATTAGTTTGTTTCTCATCAAATCCTGATTATTGTGCATTCATTTTCATTAGACATTTGGCATTTTATTAGTAGCATCATAAACACAGCATGGTCCCTTTGGTTTCTCATCGTACAGGGCAATCAGCTTGACATAACTGAATTGAGAGAAAATTATTTGACTGGTTCTTCGTTTTCTCTTGCTTTATTCTTTCTATTTATTTAGAGATTTTTATAGAAGTGAGATAGGTTTGACTCATTTAACTAAATATACACACATTAATTTTCTGCAGTATATGAATTTGTTTTAGCACTTTATATGATCTAAGTTCATATGGTTAATTTCTATTTGGAGATCTGTTAATAGATTTTTCATATTTGAATTCTACAGTTTTCTACAAAAATATCTCAAGGGAAAATACGATTGATTCTATCATCAGTTTGCTTCCAATTGAATCGCGCTTATTGTGATTTTGTTTTCATTAGATTGTTGGCATTTTATTAGTAGCATCATCAACATTGGATAATGTTCTTGGTGTTCGTTGCATATCATCTTAAAGACTTGGATTTCCTTGGAAAGAGAACCTAGATAGCCCCGCAGTGGGTTTACAAGATTGAATTGAAAGAAATTTATTTGCATATCTATCATCACATGTGCTAACTACTTGTAAAAATCTATATTATCTATTATAGTCATATTTCCTCTTTGGTAAGGATATTCTCATTTATCGTTCTCTTCTCTTTTCTATATACAGGCACATATACACTCTTACAAAAAAGATAATTCTATAAAAAAATAACCCATTATAGTTGCTTATCGCTTCTAACATGGTATTAAGTACGTCAATATCTCCATCTCTCAACTACCTTTTGATCAAACTTTTGGATCTCGTTACTTGATGTGAACTACAGGCATCCTCTTGCCTGATTGTAAACCACATATGCTCATGTGTTGCACTCCGATTGCACCACCACCCATCACATGCAATCAATCCCAACTCTTGAACTTCAATCCCTTAGACATAAAATCGAGGAACATCCACCAAAAATCAAGAACAAATCTCTTGCCTCATCTCCTAGCTCCTGACCATCAAGGATCCCTTTGGCATGCAAGACCTCTTATTGATCCTGCTCGGCAACACTCACATTTCTCTTATCACTAGGCATCCAAAAAATCACAATGACCTATTATAGTAAACCTATATCCATGGTTCCCTCCACAGATGCATACACCGTTTCAACTTTTGATCACACATATCACATCATGACCTCATTCGTATCTTTCAACAATTTCTTTGTGATCTCCTCTCTTCTCCAACATCAATACTCTTTGTTGAGACACTAAATTGTCTCTCTCTAACAATATTCTCTACCAAAACTCTCAATTGATACCTCTATCCAAGATCTTATCACCTTCTCTAACACAATCATTAGTGAATCTGTGTATGATTCACACTACTCTTATTGGTGAATCAGTTGTGCTTCTCTTATGACACTTACAACTTTTGAGCAATAAAACCTTTAACTACATCTTTGGTTGTTGTTGTTTCCAAATTCAAGTTGATATTTTCTATGCCACCTTGAATTTGCGAGAGAATGCTACAATATCTAAATAACTATATGTATTAACTATTTATAGTATGAATCTAAAAGATTTATTGTTATTATATTTCCTCATTCTTGAGGGTAATTTGATTTATTATATTTATCTTTTTTTTTTTCTTCTCTAACTTATATGTAGGGCATAAGCACATACATGCTTGTGCACGAAAGATAATTTAACAAAAATATAATCTTTTCAACTCTCCCTCTCTTTCTTTTGAAAAATAATATATATATTTATTAACAGGAAGCTCAACCATGCTAATGATGTTAAAGCCTGCACCAATTTACTTTCACAAATATTGAATGTGGAGATCTAGATTTACAAACAAAAACATATGAATGAAAACCGCGTCAATGACAAATTATCACATCCTGCAACTCTTTTAGCACTATGAGTGCTAGAAACTATCAAGTATAATGTGTTTTACATGCACTTATAAGCAGTTTTACCCATGATGTAGCCCCTAACTCAAGCAAACTGTGGTATGAAAAGGGGAAAAGTAAAGGGATGAGGATGAGTACTTGCAGGGATTTAGCTCGATACCTGAGAGAATCAAATCTGAGAAAGAACAAAATATCTGCATATAGTTCAGTCTTCCCTGATCTCTTTATATTGTTTAGTACCACATCATTTCCCTTCAATTTCTCAGACAGCTGGACAACAGGATTCTGAGAGAGTCTCTAACTTCAATACGAGAGACAAGACAAAACATTAAATCAAACTTTAGACTTTGTAGTACCATGTTGCGGCCACCAGCACCCAAAGAGAGTTCCTGTTCCAACCATTTGGTTAATATTTGTGTAACTATTGCTTTAAAGATTTCTGATACCACCACTAGCCAGGCACCTCGGTTAACAGCTTCATGAGATGAATGAATATTACTAACCTGTCCAAGCATAAAAAGGTTGTTCACACATGAAACCAAAAAATATTCATTAAACATAACACAAAATATATGAAATATGCCAATGTCAGAGGAAAACAGCAAAATTTCCATAAATAGGGAAAAAAAATCAGGACAATAAATTTTCAAAGATGAGGCAATGGATAAAAGGGTAGACTTTGACAGAAAGATGAACCTTCTTTATATGTTTTAACACTTGGAGAAGAAACAATGTGATGGACAAATTGGAATGGCGGAAAATTGATCGTCCATAAGCAGAGTGGGGTTGAGCAACAGATGAAACCAATAATTTGAGTGGGTGAATGATGATGTATGTAAAATAGGTGTAAGGCAGGGTATCGGAAAGAAATTTTACCCAGTAGATTCAGCTGCAGAGGGATAACCAAGCAAAACCTTCCAAGACTATATTATGCTGATATTAAAAAATAAATACTTACAAAGTAAAATATGTAAAACAAACTTAAAAATATATTTTAGTTACCTTTCAAGAGGATCATCATCAGACTTTTTAAGAGCTACTTTTAGAAGACTCAAAAAAACCAAACATCAAACTCCTCTTTTTCACACCTTATCACCCACAAACCTATGGTCAAACCTAGGCTTGTATGGTGTGGATGATATCAGAAGCCCTGTTATCCAAATTTATATGATGAAGAGTGAAGAATTTATGTATGATGTGCAATTTGTATGTATCACAAGAGCTGAACTAACCCAATTCCCTCTCCCTCTCTCCAAACCATCATCCGAAACCATACTCTATTGCGAGTGTATAATAAAGAAGATTAAAAAAAGGAATGATGAACTTTAATTTTAGGATGCTAACATAACAGTGTCATGCAAACAGCAAGTCTTATGATTCATATATAAAAAGAGAGGTGTGGAGGGCAATGCCTGCCTCTTTTTGTAGCCTCCATAAAGTAGTCCAAAGCAATCTCCAAGTAGGACCTTGATTGAGCGCAAAGAGACTTAAAGCATCTTTTTGACTGACATCTGCAATATCAACAGCTTTGTTATCCAAAGTAACACCATTACCAGTTGTATCCAATGCATCAAGAAGTTTCCCGTTAACTTCATCCCATATGGTATTTGTCTTCGAACTGGTTATGTTCTCGCTTATTTCAGACCTGCCAAATAAACTTCCTATCAAAACAAATGACTATGTAATGTGCCTAGTTCATGAAGATTGGAAACACATCAACTCATGGTTTGCAGCCTTCCAGCAACCCAATCTGCATACCACATGTACTTGATTAAATTGTGGCAGCTTACTCTTACCTACCATAAGACATAGGAGATGATGAACCCAAGTTTTCCTTTGCGTAGTGACTCATAAAATCAAAATTCTTCCTCTGTGGCACAGCCCCAGCCATATATGCCAAGATGACACTAACCATCAGAAGCACTTCATCCATGGCAGAAACCAAATTTGATGGTGCTGCATTCTCCGGGTCAACAAGCATTCCCCAGCAACAACACTTAGAGAAATTTGCATTCAAGCCACGAATTTCATTTGCACAAATAAGAATGGCAGGTTGAACAATATAAAGTCTTGATGATGAAAAATATGACTTATGACTTCTACCAAAGAGAAGGCAATCCCTACAAGCAAAAGAGAGAATGCAAATAATCTGACCATAGAATTAAGATTGCACATATAACATGATAGTAGATGGAGGAAATATACATTTATCACAGAAAAAAATAGTCATCCAACTATTCGAATGTAGCCAATTAAACCAAAAATATCACATTTATCCAATTTAGTCCCTCGATTGAACAAAATTGATCCCAAATAACCTCTCATATAAAAATTGATGGAAATTTGGATATAAAATTGATCATAATTTAGTCCATCAACTATACAAAATTGAACTCAACATTTGGGATAAACTTTATATAGTCGAGGAACTAAATTTGAGGAATATGATACTTTTGAATTAAATCGATTACATATGAATAGTTTGGGAACTATTTTGGGCATTTATCCATTCAGTATATCTCTGATCAACAACTAATTTGAAAAACATGATGGAATGAAATTAAAATATTTATGATACTCATCAAAGAATAAAAAAGGAAGTTAGTTCACACCGTGGTCGATTCCTCAAATTTACATTCCTAGGCATGAGAATATTTCCTCTTGGCACAATTCTCTGTAGTTGCAATTTAGCACATGATGGTATAACAGAATAGTCTGCCATCTAGTGCGAGTAGTGCTTCTCGTGAAACTTTAGTTAAATCAGAGCATTTCATAGAATCTATCAGCACAATCAAGATAATACTTGCCAGCAGACACCACGCTCCTGCACACACATTGATAACAGGTAATGCAATAAGCTTCCCAATTCATTTAGAAGTTAGAACATCTCAGAATTGAAAAAAGTACCCAGAAAATAGAGTCTCACGGCCCTAGTTAGTTCCATCATAGGCTTACGGTGAAAACATAGATGTAAGGAACAAATTAATACAAAACGCACAGCAACATTGCTCGCAGATACCTCCTAGTGCTATGCCTAAACCTAAAAGCCAGAATCCACGAGTCAAACAGAAAGTCGCTAAAAATCAACACCCAAAAACCCTAGCTACAAAAGGCTAAAACATCAGTTTCGTCAATTAGCAAATCCTAGAAATGAAATCCGTCCATCTTAGAAACCTATCTCTTCTTTTCAATTGGCAGAATTGCAGAATGCCAATCCAATGCAATGAGCAGAGCCAAAATCAACTTGAACGCGCGCTCACAGAATGTCAACACTAGATGCTGTAATAATGAAGAAAGATTGCAAATGGTAGATAAACATTGAGAGAGAGAGAGAGTCATATACCTAGATGGCCGACGCTTTTACTTCCCTCGCCTCCACCGGAGCCCGCCAGCGAGGTTTTGGGTTCAGATACTTGGTAAGAAAATACTAATCTCACACTCTCTTTTCCATCACCGCAGAGGCGCAAGCTCTGTGGTGCGTTTGAAGTAACGAACACTGCGCGTGGATTGATGAGCATATATGGAGTGGTATTAAACTAAATTAAGGGCAACATTTTTCTTTACACATTTCTTGGGTGATATACATACATTATATAAAACCCTTATTTGCCTACATGACTCCTAAGATTTATATTTATTTATATATAATGTCTAAATTATATTAAAATTTATGCATGAAAAATATAAATGTCAAAAAATAACCTAATTCCACAACCTAACTCATTTTCATCTTTAAAAATTTTGAATTGAAGTTAATCTGATTACTATTTAAGTCATATCTGATTATAAACTACACATCCACTTCATATTGGACTCGTTTTTTTATTGATCTAATTATTGTTTCGGTTCATATTAAGTAAGTTTGAGATGGGTTAATTAGTTTAATTAAGGCATATTCAGATTAATTGGCTCATCTTTATCCATGAAATACATTATCTTTATAATGGACGGGTTGTATAAATATATTTCATATAATTTTATTTAAAGAAATATAATTGAAATGAAAAGTTGAAAATACTCTTATAAAAGACAGATTGGTCATAATCCATCGTAGTCTTGTGAGCATTTGAATAAAAATTTGCTTTGACTTTTCTCGTCAAAGGACCTTGATTGTCATCTTACAGCGCTTCATTGTGTTCCCTTCCAACACTTCTTTATTGTCATCTCTTTCACTAACCTATTATTCAAGATTCGTGTTGATGGGTTCTGTTCTTATTTATGTTAGAACTCATTCAATATCAATTACAAAACTATCAATTATAGGTCATAATAGTAAGGAGATGTAAGGAGAATCATAGGTTCAAAAATAAATGAGATTTTGATCTAATATTTAGTGTTTGATCCTTGTTTGAAATTTATATTAGAACTTTGTATATTATTCAATCCTTCTTTGAACCTAATTTCACATGGAATGGTCGAATTCTATGTATGAAATAAATATTTAAATCTTATTTGAATAATGATCAAACACTGAATAAAAGATTCAAAATGTGTTGGTTTTCAAACTTTAGGCCTTCCTTACATCCTTTTTTCCTATTATAACCAATGAATATTGGTGTTGGAATGGACAATGACTGCATTCAAATTTATATAATGAAAATAGATCGACACACCGATAATATGTTGAATTGACAAGTATTTACTATGAAGCTTTGCAATAAGAGGAATTATTCTGTGTGGAGATTGGACGCATAACACCGTCCGGAGACCAACCAGAATGTGTCACGTCAACGGTACCGAGCCGCAGTACCGAGCACAGGGATAACATGGTGCATTATGGTTAATCGCCGGACGGCTTTCGACGTCCGCACAGAATAATTAATCTTGCAACAGAGGGATCAATTGACATCAAATATGAGTGTTTCCTGGAAGACAATGATGGTGCTTGGGAGAGAAGTGCTTGAGTTGTTATCTTGTACAAATATTTGCATTATCAATTAAAACTATACTTAAGCATGATATTAATTTGATCAGAGATAAACTTTCTACCACAATTCTTCAAATAAAAATAAAATTTATATATTTATTCAATTGTCTATATCATGAGACTTGTAAAATTAAAAAATAAAAAATAAAAAAAAACGTTTCAGAGGGGTTGGACGAGGGTAGTAAAACATTTGGATTGACATATCTAAAACCCGAGATCTACTGATGTTGATTAAGGCTTCGTTTGAGACGACTTTTTTGTTGCTTCTTAAAGCAGCTTTCTAGTACTAGAAAGCTTATTTAAGAAGCAGTAAAAAAACCGCCCCAAACGAAGCCTAAGTTCGAGCTTTAATGCAAGCTTAAAATATAAGTTAAAGTAAGCTCATTAGTCTTCTTGTTTATTATTATGAAAAGTGAAGATAATTTTAATTATAAGGAAATTTTGAAAGAAGTAATAAAAAATCGATTAAGATAAAAAATAGAGAGTTAAACATTTTAAATAATATTATATTTAAATTATTGAGTTTTAATATATTTTGAATATAATTTATATTGATTTTAACTCATGAGCTAAATCAAATCTGGGTCAAATATTGCTGGTTATCTTAACGCAGAGTAATTTACCAAACGAAATTTGATTTGACTTTTAAGACCGTCTCTTTCAAGGGGAAAGCGGGGTCAATGTAAGCTGGAATGAAGTTTACACAATCAATTGGATGGAGTGAAAGCAAAAAATATTTCCATATGTTTTATCTTGTATTATTTAGATAATAATATTATAGATGATACGTCATCTCAAAATTATCATGATTGGGCACGTATCTCGAGGCAAAATCAGTTCAGAAACTTCAAAAATTAATTTCGGGAGCATATGAACTCCGATTTCAGCGAGCTTATAGTCAAACTGAGCGTCTCGGAAACACGAACCCAACGACACCAAGATCAACCCAATTTGAGCCCAAATGAGTC